>NC_086320.1:176816837-177116837 GCF_036172605.1 Pelobates fuscus | reverse complement strand
TATCGTGGTTTCTGTTTCAGTTCCCTTTAGCGCTTGTTGTGTTCAGTTGTGTTCCTTCGTATTGACCTTGGCTTTGTTTCTGACTACCTTATCTCTTTATCCTTACCTGTTCTGTTTGTCGGCTTGCTGTTTACTGTGTACCAGACCCCGGCTAGTCCTAGTTTACGCTGTCTCTTTGTACCCTAGACCTCGGTTTGCTCCTGACTCTGTACTCCTCTCATATACGTCGAGTCCGGCTATTCTAAGGTCCGGTAGACGTATCTCCCCTCTGTGTTGTCTTTTGTTGAGTTGAATCCTGCGTGTTGGGGTATATTTTCGTTACAGCAACTTTAAGTTCTCTCTATCATCATTAATACAATGTTTCTTATTTTCTTAACTCAAGTAAAAAATAAATGAATGGGTTTAACCTTTATTTCCTCCTGTTTTTCCCTATTTCTTCCCATCTGCCCCCTGCCCCCACCCCGTCCCTGCCCTAGTTATCCCTATCATAACCCTAATAAACTCGCTTACTTATCTAATTTTCCCTATCTTTATTTGGAGAGAGAGAGCCCATTCGTCTCTTTGATTAAACTACTATCATCATCAATTTTGTTATACGCCCGATTAACCCATGTGTTCCTTTCTTATTGCCATCACATTACATATACTATTCATCTTTCTGTTCCGCTCCCAGTTTCATTCAGTTTATCTGGATGAGAGACCCTCTATGACGTTTTTATTTTAAAAATTCTAATTTATAAATCCAAGTGTCCCAATTTTCAGATTGCATATAGCGTTTTTTTAAGCTCACCAAGATGCCTCTTTCCATTTTTGCTTGCCATATTACTTGTGCTATCCCTTCTCAGATGGATGGAATTTGTAAATTTTTCCAATTCCGTGCTATCAGTAATTTAGCTGCTGTGATGATGTGTAAAATTAACATTGAATCCTTTATCTTCTTTTTCGACTTATTTAAATTTAATAGAATTATTCCTGGATCCACTGCCAATTTATTTCCTGTCATATAGTCAATTAGTGTAATTATATCTTCACGATAAATATATATCGTTACATATATGTAATAGAGTGCCCTTATCAATATTGCACCGCCAACATCTATCGGATGTATTAAGGTATATTTTATTTAAAAGATTCGGTGTTAAGTACCATCTATTCGAAAGTTTAAACTGTAAATCTGTCAAATTTAAGCAGTGGACATGTTTATATAATTTATTAGAAGAACTTTTCCAACTTTCCTCCTCTATTGGTGTATGGAGATCTTTTTCCCATTTTTCAATTGCTCCGGAAAGTTTGTCATGTCTTAGCTTATATAAAACTTTAACAGGTTTAGACAGCATATTTTTACAGTTTTTTTGTTCGACAAGTTGAATAATCCCATCTCTTTTACACTCTCTATTCTTAATCATATAAGCTGAGACAAACCCTTTAATTCTAAGGTAATTAAAGATATCCTTCGGTAGGATACAAAATTCTTCTCTTATTTGTTGGAAAAACTTAATATTATATCCTCTATTCAGGCATAGGCAACCTTCGGCACTCCAGATGTTTTGGACTACACCTCCCATGATGCTTTGCCAGCATTATGGGTGTAAGAGCATTATGGGGGATGTAGTCCACAACATCTGGAGTGCCGAAGGTTGCCTATCCCTGCTTGTCTCTCTCTCTCTCTCTCTCTATATATATATATATATATATATATATATTTATTATTTATTCCCTTGCTCTTCCAAGAGTTGATCTTAATATTATCTATAATATCATTAATCACTGTAATTGGTAGTGAATCTATTATTCTGTTCTTTAATCCAACTCTTTTTCTAAATATATCCCACCAAGCTGTTACATCTCTAATTACATGTGTTATAACGTTTTTGTTGAGATCTAAAATCCAGAGAGGATAAATTCTCTACCCCTGTACAATCTTTCTCTATTGAATACCATTTTTCCTTTTCTGTGGATGTATTCTGTGATAACATTATATGAAACAATCTACTGGCCTGATAACATTGATGGATTTCTGGTCAACTCAAACCTCCATCTTGTCTTAACCTGACTAAATTTTTTCATTTTTATTCTTGGTTTCTTTCCATCCCAGGTGAATTTTAAAAAAGAGGCATGTAACATTAATAACCAGTTTTCGGGGCAATTAAGGGGATCGTTCTCCATGAATAGAGCCATTTTGTTACGATATAGACCCTTAGTATATGGATTCTACCCGACCACGAGAATCCCAACCCCCTCCAGTCCCGTAGGTTTTTATAAGTTTGCTTTAATGAAGGTAAAAAAAAAAATTAGCTTCTATTAACTTTTTTACCTCTGATGTAATAGTTATTCTCAAGTATTTCAAAAAATTTTATCCTTTGGGAGTCCAAATTTTTTTTTATAAGATTATTAACTAATCGCTTACACATGTTCTTAGCTATGACTTCTGATTTATCTAAATTTATTTTATAACCCAATACTCTAGAAACGCTATTTATCTAGCTATTTTTCTCTTTTATCTCTTTTAACACTTTCGGAATATAGGTCTCTAGCTCTTCAAGGATCAGTAGTATATCATCCGCATAAATATTTAGTTTAATCAACGGATATCTATAGCCTATAATTTTTTGATTTTGTCTTATAGAAATGGCTAAAGGTTCTAACACTAATGGGGATAGAGGACATCCCTGCCTTGTCCCATTGTTGATGTTAAAAATTTGAGAGGAAAATCCAGATCCCATGACTTTTGCCTGTGAAGAGCCATAGAGAGCAGATACCGCTTTTAGAATTGGACCTGTAAATCCAAATTGTTTTAATGTGGCTGACATAAAGGCCCATCCTACCTTATCAAACGCCTTCTCTGCATCTATTGATATGAGCATGAGTGGGTTCCCCTTAGTCTCTGTAGCCTCCAAAATGTCTATTACTTTCCGGATATTGTTAACTGATGACCGACCTGGAATAAAACCAACTTGGTCGTTGTTAATAAGGTCTGGTATGTCAACGTTCAGTCGATCTGCAAGAATAGACAAGAATATTTTGATGTCTGTGTTTATCAATGAAATCAGTCTGAAATTACTTAACAGTTCTGGATCTTTATCTGGTTTTGGAATTGGAACGATATTTGCTCTTAATAACTCTCCAGGGCATCTTCCTGTATTTATCATGCAATTAACAACTTCTTTTTTTAATTGATCTTTTATAATTTTATAAAATTGATTTGTAAAGCCATGTGGGCCCGGGGCAGTTCTTTCTTTAAGTTTATCTATTGCTTTAATAACTTCTGATTCTGATATGGGTTGGTTTATTACTTCTATTTGGTTGGGTAGAATTTTGGGGATTTTTATAATTTCTCCATCATTATAATTTTGTTCATCATTTGATTTCTTCATCATTACCATATAAATCCTGTGGTAGATTATATAGATCTCTATAAAAACATTTCAAATGCTCCACCTATTTATTCTTGGTGCCATTATGTATGTATCTTTATCCCTAATTCTAGATATCACTCTTTTTTTTTTTCCTCTTTCAAATTGTTAGTCATAAGTGCTTCAGGCTTATTGCCTTTTTGGTACCATTTTGATTAAAAAAAATCTAACGTTTTTCGCTATTTTATTGGATAACTGTACATTTTTGTTCTGTTCTATTTCTGATATTTTCTTTGCTAGTTCTGTCGAAGGTGTTATTTTATTCTGTTTCTTATATTCATTTAGCGCTATATATAGCTCTGAGAGTGGGGGTCCTTCTTTCTTTTTCATTCTAGCTGCCATCCCCATCAAGTGGCCTCTAATTACACTTTTGTAAGCGCACCATATACAGTATCTGATGTCTCCTTATTATTATTTTTTTTAAAAGAGTTCGGTTATATTTTGTTTATTATTATTATTTTTATATAATATATAATCGTTCAATCACCAGTCTTTACGAAAGCGTATTTGTAATCCAATATGATTGGGTTATGGTCTGACCTTGTTATATCCTGTATTACAATCTTTTTAACAAGGTACAACATGGCCACATCCCCCAGAATAAGGTTGATTCTTGAGTAGGAATTCAATGTTTTTGAATAACATGTGAAGTCCAACTCCAATGGATGAAACGTTCTCCATATGTCCCTAATTTTATATTGATCTATCAAATTTTGTAGTCTATCTGAAGATCCTTTATTGATCCTTTTTCCATTATAGTTTTTCCTGTCTTTAAAAGGGTCTATTACACAGTTGAAATCACCTATCATTAATAGCACCCCTGTTTGATTTGATCAATTTTCTTCATAATATTTGTTGTAAATTTTATGGTAGACTTATTAGGTGCATATATATTAGCTAGTATAAAGAGTTTATTATTTATTTCACACACCAGGATAATATATCTTCCTTCTTTATCAAGATCTTGGTATTTAATATTTATGGATATATTTTTAGAGAACATAAAGGCCACCCCCCCACCCCCCCTTTTCTTTTTTTTTTCCAGCGCCACGCTTATAATAAGTGGGTAATAAATAAATCTTATATTAATTTTGTCAGTTTTTAACTAACGTGTTTCTTGTAATGCACAAACTTGTATATGGTTTTTCTTCAAGAAATCCAGAATTAGAGATCTTTTAAATGGTGAGTTAATCCCACGGGCGTTCAATTTTGCTAATTTAATTTAACAGTATCTGCCAGCTCAAAGGGCTCTCTCTTACACACATAGACAGGCTGGTCCTAAACAAATGAATCAGCCTAAGACACAGCTTGTGTATGGCACACACTCCCTGCCATACTTTATCTCGAGCAATATCCCCCATTGCTCAGATAATGAACCCACATGTCCTGTAAGCATGCTGGGTTAGAAAACGCCTGAGTCAATACCTAAACATCTAATGGGTATCACACTGAACGAACAAAAAGAAACCAAAAAAACAAACAAACTAAATCAATAGAGGAAAAGGGAACAAATAAAAGAAAGGAATGATCTTAGAAACATAGAAACATAGAAACAGAGAATGTGACGGCAGATAAGAACCATTCGGCCCATCTAGTCTGCCCAGTTTTCTAAATACTTTCATTAGTCCCTGGCCTTATCTTATAGTTAGGATAGCCTTATGCCTATCCCACGCATGCTTAAACTCCTTTACTGTGTTAACCTCTACCACTTCAGCTGGAAGGCTATTCCATGCATCCACTACCCTCTCAGTAAAGTAATACTTCCTGATATTATTTTTAAACCTTTGCCCCTCTAATTTAAGACTATGTCCTCTTGTTGTGGTAGTTTTTCTTCTTTTAAATATAGTCTCCTCCTTTACTGTGTTGATTCCCTTTATGTATTTAAATGTTTCTATCATATCCCCCCTGTCTCGTCTTTCCTCCATGCTATACATGTTAAGATCCTTTAACCTTTCCTATGTTAAGATCTCTATTCAGTTAATTTGCCCCCTTTCCCCAACCATTATTAACCAGCTACAGCCTCATATTGTATCCTCTATTGAAATGGTTAAGGAAGGATAGACATAAAGCAATAAAAATGAAAAAAATGACAAAAACATAAACAGCAGTAGGACTTTGTAGACAATCATATTTTATCTTTAAAGAGTAATAAAAAAAAAATAAGACGCCATCTATATTCTGGGGCTTGTTAAAAGTAAAAAAATCAATACTCTGGGGCTTGTTAAAATGTAGATCGCAATAGGAGGAGTCTTGCTGTACATGGCCCTGACGAATCTACCTGTCCTCTCCTAATTTCTCTCTGCCCATCTTGCCTCGTGTCTCTGACTGCCTCTCTGATTTCCAACTGGATAGCTGCTCACTTCCTTAACCCTTTCAGGACCGCTGACGGTTCAGGACCGTCAGCGGTAAAACGTGCGTTTGGACCGCTGACGGTCCTGAACCGTCATAACGGTCTGGGGCTACTTACCCGATCAGTGCTCCACCCGGTCCAGGGGGGTTGCCTGTCTGCCCGGGCAGTCCCCCCTCGGCAGATCAGGACCCCACGGCCATGTGATCACTCGATCACATGACCGCAATAGGTGTCTGTGTATCTGCCTGCAGGGGGACTGTCTGTGCTGACAGGCAGTCTCCCTGCAAGTGAAAAATCAAAAAAATAAAGTTAAAAAAAAACAGTGTAAAATCAGTGTAAAAAATAATAATAATATGTGTATATATATATATATGATATATATACATGTATTATATCTATATATAATATATGTATATGTATCATATATAATGTCATATTAAGTGTATTTTTATATTTATATATACGTATATTAATATAAAAATACACTTATATTTAAATTACACACAAATATATACAATATATATAATTGCTATATATATGGTATATATATATTATTATAAAATACAAATAATATGTTAATAAAAATAAATAACAAAAAATAAAAATAATTTTTAATAATTATAAAAAAATATTTATATATGCAATTTTATTCTAACAGTATTTTGATATATATATATATATTTATATCAAAATATACTTAGAATGTAATGATATATATATCTATGTATAAATAAATAAATAAAAACAATACGAAATATACATATGTCCATATACATAATTACATAAATAATTTCATAAATATACACGTAGACGTCAAATATATAAATATGTATATATATTAAAATTCTACATGTGTATTTATGTAATATTTTTACCTAATTAAGCAATTTTAATGATTGCAATTTGAGGGACCTGCCTGCCAACCCAGGCCGAAAGTCCAGATAATTTAATTTGCTAGCACTGTGTTTAACCCTGTAACTTTCTATGACACCCTAAAACCTGTACATGGGGGTACTGTTTTACTCGGGAGACTTCGCTGAACACAAATATTAGTGTTTCAAAACAGTAAAACATATCACAGCGATGATATTGTCAGTGAAAGTGAAGTTTTTTGCATTTTTCACACACAAACAGCACTTTCACTGAGGATATTATTGCTGTGATACATTTTACTGTTCTGATACACTAATATTTGTGTTCAGCGAAGTCTCCTGAGTATAACTGTACCCCATATGTAGAGGTTTTATAGTGTTTGTGAAAGTTACAGGGTCAAATATAAGGCTTGATTTTACTTTTTTTTTTATTGAAATTTGTCGGATTGGTTAGGTTGCCTTTGAGAGCGTATGGTAGCCAAGGAATGAGAATTAGCCCCATGATGGCATACCATTTGCAAAAGAAGACAACCCAAGGTATTGCAAATGGGGTATGTTCAGCCTTTTTTAGTAGCCACTTAGTCACAAACACCGGCCAAAGTTAGCGTTTCTTGCATTTTTAACACACAAACAAATATAAATGCTAACTTTGGCCAGTGTTTGTGACTAAGTGGCTACTAAAAAAAACTGGACATACCCAATTTTGAATACCCTGGGTTGTCTACTTTAAAAAAATATGTACATGTTAGGTGTGTTTCGGGGATTTATGACAGATAACGGTGTTACAAGGTCACTATTGATACATTTAAAATATATATATATTGAAACAGCAATTTCCTACTTGTATTTATAGGCCTATAACTTGCAAAAAAAAAGCAATAAAGCATGTAAACACTGGGTGTTTTTAAACTCGGGACAAAATTTTGAATCTATTTAGCAGTTTTTTTCATTAGCTTTTGTAGATAAGTAAAAGATTTTTCAAGTAAAAGTCCAAAAACATGTTTTTTTTTTTTTAATTTTTCACCATATTTTATTATTTTTTTTAAATACAATATTGGACATAATACAAATAATGGTATGTAAAGAAAGCCCCTTTTGTCCTGAAAAAAACAATATATAACTTGTATGGGAACCGTAAATGAGAGAGCGGAAAATTACAGCTAAACACAAACACCACAAAAGTGTTAAAACTGCTCTGGTCCTTAACGTACAAACATCGCAAAAACAGGCCGGTCCTGAAGGGGTTAAACTCAACCTGTCCAAAACAAAACCTCTGGTCTTTCCGCCCAGAGGAGGGCTTCACAGCCGAAACGTTGGGGTTTCATTTCTCCTGCTCTTGGTCAGGATAACTATTTTAATGGGTTTTTGCATTTAGCACTTTACTTACATTGTGGTTTTTGTACTATATACTGGTTTAGCACTATACTATGCACTTTCTCTCTGCCATAATGATATCTTGTTGTATTTTCTATGCATGAATAAATACTATTTTTATGTGCAAAACCGTGGTGTGCTTTGGGATCATTTTTTATTTTTTATCCCTGCAACACAGCCTGGAAACTGCCATGGTTACTGCCAGCCCTAGACCACGGTAATCAATATAACCAATATCCCTGAGAAGTGTCTACCTTCTGTTCCTGAAACTTCTGCACCTCAACCTGTAAATACTTCCATTGACACCATCCTTACTTCCTGCCAGCCCATGGAAGACCTACCTGCGGATTGTACCTATGCCTCTAATGGTACGAAAGTCTGCATAAAGGACCTATAAATCTTTGAAAAGTCATTGCTAGCCGCGAACTCCGCTCCTGCTGAGATACATAAAGTGCTTACCACCTGCACCCAGATGAAAGAAGATCCTGACTGCTCTCCAGCTGTACCAAAAGCTAGTAGCTAGTCCTAAGGAGCCCCACGCTGAAAAGGGACTCCACACCTGGGACTATAACTACAAAGACTTTCTTGATTCTGATAGTGAACCTGATGAGGAGTCTATTCACACCCGTAGTGCGTGTTTAAAGGGGGGATACTGTCACAACTCTCACCGTGACGCCCCAGAAGTGCCCAACAGGGAATTTGAACCTGAGGCCTTATGCATCCCAAGTCTGCGTTCCTGCCTCTAAGCCACTATTTCAGCTCATGTATCAGCCTGAAGTCTGATCTACAGCACTAGGGGGCTCGACTTCACCAGTGGCTCTCACCTGCCTGTCTAAACCCAGCTGAATCTAATAAGTATTAGCTGGGTATTTAAGCACTGCCCTGCCCTTTTTCAGTTCATTGACTTTGGTTCTGCTGTTTGGTTCTTGTTTTCGTATTCCTGATCCAGTGATTCTGGCTTCCGACCTTGGCTTGTTTCTTCGATTTCTCTGACATCTGGCTTCCCCTGACTTCGGCTTTCCAAGACTACTATTCTGCTTGTCCTTGCCTGTACTGCGACTTGGGGTATATCCCTGTACAGCCCCCATGCACAGACTCACAGGCCAGGTGAATTCTTACCTGACCACCTTAGTCTCTGTTTATTTTCAAGGGTGAGCATATATCTCTGCCTATTGGACTCCCAACTAAGATACGCCGTGACACTGCATCCCACACACACTGCATCCCTCACACAAAATCACCCTGTATGCAAACACACACATTACATCACACATACACTACTGCCCCTAGGCACTTTTTACATCTTTTATAAACACTCTCTTTTGCTTTCTACAGCCACGCATTTTACATTACAAAAACCTGACTGAAACTGACCTATCTACACAAATCACCACACCACAATCCGCTCACTCTACACACGGAATCCTACAAGCAGCCTCCAAACACATGCACAATACACTTTCCTAGCCATTTTCTCCTCTAGTATTTCCCTTATGGAGACACCAGCCACAAGCAAACAAAGAACAATCATGTGCTACACAGAACATGCAAGAGCTCTAAAGTAGGGCTCTGTGCGTGGTCTGCCCTGAAAGAGCATTGAGCCAACAAGCTCACTTTGAGAGGGGATGTGCTTGTCCCTAGTGACAACAAAACACATCCTCTCTGGCCCCTGCCCCTTCTTATTGGGCCACTATGATTAAGAAATACCCAAACCAATTTTTACTTTTTTTCCAGTCCGACCATGGATGCGATTTGGCCATCAGAGTGCTGTGATTGGTTGGTTTCTAAATCAATTAATCATGTTCTGACTGATAATGCAAACCTTTACCTCCTTGTCTGACTTTGCATTAGATTTTTCGTAATGTTGCTCTTTCAGCTGTTTAGTAGATGACTGCTTATTTTATTATCCTTATTTGAGATTGCCATAATTAAGGATACGAAATAAGGAAGTTATTTACTAAACTGAGAGTACAAAATTAAGACATGTTAGGGCACTGTTTAGCAGATAGCTCCCTTATTTGGTCATTGTAAACTTACCTCGTATGTGGAAGTGGTGAGGATTGTTTTGTTACTCTAATCTCACAAAAATATATAACTTCACTATCTTTACTGCCCCCTCATTCTCATCTAACCTTGATATTGGTTTTTAGATTTAGAATAATAACTATTTCCCCAGTGATAGTTTTGATTTAGATGATCATTTGTTTATGGTTATTTTTCAGTAAGCTAATATTTCAGTTTTTATACTCCCCACTTTTAGTATATATTTTTTTTACTCTGGGTGTCTAAGTTACATAGTGTAGCCGTGTCCTGGTTCATATATGTATTATTTTTTTTTTATGTGTAAAGAGACCTCTTGTGGACAGTTTTAAGATTACAGCATAAAAATAACATGTCCGTGTTTTTAGTTTTCTTCTTTATTTCTCACATTTTTAAATTAATTTTACTATTTTCTCCAATTTTTTTTTCTTGTGCAACTATATATAGTGGTTTAAGCCACCTCTCTGCTTCACTGTAGCTCATAATCTGCCTGTTTTGTTCTTTGGTTTATTAGGGGAATGCCCACCTGCCTTACCCGATGTCCATGTCGACTTAGTATGTCCTCCATTTATTATATCATTAACCTGCCACTAATGCATAGGGGAGACACCTGACATGTACACCCAATTATTATAACTGAAAAGGCAATGCAGTGAAAAAATATCATTAGACAAGTTAGGGATTAGGTTTTGTCAATTCCCATAGCTGTTTCTAGTGAAACAGACTTCTTGCGTGTCACTAGTTGGTCTTTGGATGATCCTGAGGTCTTGCAGTATCCTCCATCAACCAATGTGTTTTCTCTTGCATGTGCGAGATTATGACATTGGTACGGGTCCTGGTGGATGAAATACCAGGAGCTAATGATGGGTGCGGCGATGAAGATGGCAGTACCTGTGAGTGACTTTTAGGTAAGTATATCTACATTCTGCTAATCATGTACGGTACTTCTGAGTTCTGGAATATAAAATATGTATAGCACTGATGTGTTGGGGCAGGGACTGACCGCTATATAAAACAGATACTTTATCTGAGATTCTTAAAAATCACCTTATTACTCCCAATTTATAGCATATTAGAAGCAAGTTTATAACCTGGTCAGTCTATCATTATATATACCCCAACCAGGGCAGGCGACTTAGGCAGACGCTTATGGCACCCCATAGGAAGGGGCGCAGCCAGGAGCACCGGCCCCTCTCATGCTGCAGCCACCTGAGCACCCTATAGAGATCCTCTGGTTGCTGCAGCACTGCCCAGGCTGGCACAGAGATCCTCTGGCCCACAGCACTCCCTCCTGCCAGTCCCCTAAAGGGGAGAGGAGAGACCACTAAGGGTGGGGGTTGGAGAGACCACGAGGGGTGGAAGAGAGACAACTAATGGAAAGGGGGGGGGAGGGCAGAGTCCACTAATGGAAAGGGGGGAGGAGGGGAGAGACCCCTAGTGGAAAGGGGGGAGAGGAGCGACCACTCATGAAAATGGGGGGAAGGAGAGTAGAGATCACTGAGGGAGCGGGGGGAAGAGAGGAGACTAATGGGCAGGGGGAGCTCTATGGGGGGGGGGGGGAGAGCAGTAAGGGGCAAGAGGGGAACAAGGCTATGGAAGGGGAAAAGAAGCACAAAGGGGCTGATAAGACTCAGCTCCTACCCTACCCCACAAATTATTTCACACTACACACACTCAAAGCTTCCATATACATACACAGAAACACACAATGTATTCCTACACACACACCATGCTTCCCTTACACACAAACATACAATGCATCCATTACACACAAATACAATACATCCCTTGCACTGTGCACATACACAGAAACACACAATGCATCCCTTACACACACACACACACACACACACACACACTGCTTTTCTTACACACAGAAACACAATGCATCTCTTACACAAACTCAATGCACCCCTTACAGACCCACACTGCATCCATTGCATACACAGAAATACACCTTGCATCCCTTACATATACAAACACAGATTCACACAATGCTTTCTATCCCTTACACACTACATCCACTACAAACACTGCATCACCTACACAAACTGGTATCCCTATACACTACATTCCATAAGCACACACTTTAGATCCTCTACACTAACATGTAACACATCCTCTCCACACTACACTCCCTGTGAGCGAACTCATGGGTGGAACATGTAGGTGGACTTATGAGCATACTCACCATCAAGCCCTGGGGGCCCAGACCTTGAGCTGTGCAAGGGGCCCCCAAAAATGAAGTGGCTTCACAGAACATTGACTCCTGTGACCAGTTACAAACAGCCGCCAGAGAGCCTGTTCTACACCAGACCAGTGGAGCTAGACTGCAGCCAGAGCCCATCATCCTCATCTGATTGTAAGTAGGCAATCTAGTATATTATTTGTGGCACTAATCTCTAATTTACCTCACATAAAAGGGACACTATAGTCCCCAGAACCACTGCAGCCTAATGTAGTGGCTCTGGTGTCTATAGCCTGTTTCTGCAGGCTTTTTAATGTAAACACACACTGTGTGCGCAGCACTGGCGTTGGTTTATATGGATGGGGGATTGTGATGTCACATGGGCGGGGGGAGGACGGTAAATTTTTCTTTTGCCGGTAAATTTTTCTCTTGCACCGGCCCTGACCCCAACACGCTGTAACCTATTACCGTTCCTTAGAGTGGTCAAGCTTAATATATAAATAAATTAGCAAATGGTAATAGAGGTCAATGACAAGCCAGAGGCAGAGGAAGCCAGAGATCAGGTAAGTGAGAGACAAAGCCAGGTCAAGGATGCCAAAGAACAGAATAGTCAAGGAAAGCCAAGGCAAATTCCAGAGTAACAAACAGTATAAACAAGCTATTAGGGCCAGGGCTGTATTTCCCATTAGGCAGAGTAGGCCCCTACTTATTGTGCTTTATAAAGTGTAGGTGGGTTAGTGAGGGTATATAAGTACCAAGAGCCTCATCCACAGTCCTCTGTAGTGTAGACTTCTATGCTTGATACCGGTCTCTTACTGCCTCTCTGCTATTTCTAACTGGATGACTGCCCACTTCCTTAAACTCAACCTGTCCAAAAGAGAACTTCTGGTCTCTCCTCCCTCAAGTGTTGCTACTCCCGTTTCTGTCTCCCTCCACGTTAACGGTGATACCATCAGTTCCACCATGCAGGTTACTTGCCTATGTGTTCTCTTTGACTCCAACCTCTCCTGAACCCCTCATATGCACTCATTTGCCAAATCCTGTCACTTTCATCTCAAATTTCATTGCATCATTTGTCCCTATTTCACGCCAGACGTAGCTAAGGTGCTGGTCCATGCCCCTATCCTCTCTCTCCATGTCTAAATCAATCTGCTTCTCAGTGGTCTTACGTGCTCCCAACTTGTCCCTTTACAATCTAAAATGAAAGTGGTGAGGCTCATCTTCCTGTCCGCACTAAACTCCCACGCCTCACTCCTCTGTCAGGCCCTGCATTGGCTTCCTGTAAGATATAGGGCTAAATTAAAAATTCTAGTCATTGCTTACAAATCTCTACATAATGTTGCTCCAAACTAGCTATCCTCCCTAATACACCGGTATGTTCCGTCTAGGCCGCTACAATCTGCTGAAGACCTACGTCTATCCTCTATTTGTACTCCCACTTCTGATGCTCGTCTTCAAGACTTCTCTATGCTTAATTTAATCTAGTTTCCACTTCTCCCTTTCCCCTCCCAATATGGTGGCTACCTTCCTTCCACTCTTTTTTTGTTTTTTGTTTTATTGACCTCCCAAACATGACTGATACATGTTCTGCAATAAAGTTATGAAAGCCATGTGACCATGATGTCATTTTTGCACCAAAATAAGTAATTTGAGGCCTATATAAAGCCAGTGTTGCCAGGTACATGTTTTTTATCCACTTGAGAAAGCCCTAAGGGTAGAAATGCATTGTGGAAATTTTAACTAACTGTATTTTGACCACTTTCTTTAAGAGTTAACCATTTTATCTTTACCTTTTTTATTATTTTACTTGTTCCGGAGAGATACTACTCCAAAGCATCCTTGGTGGGGATATCCAACTTACGCCCTATCATTGATCAGTACATCTGCAAAATTAAATGTGAGTAACCATTTGCTATTTTTATACTCTCCTGGTTTTATCACAGTGAGCACTATTGTTGTTTTTTTATGTTCTATATGGTCCCCATCTGAGAAGATATCTACTTGCGACACTCCCTCGTGTATCCCGTAAGTGGGGATTATACCACTGTACGCTGTTTATACTAAAGCTAGTTTTTACCTCTCAAACATGAGTAGGACCATATAGAATTGTTTTTAATTGGCTGCTACCTATTTGGGTTTTATTGCACTATTAGATTTTCTTTTTTCAAATGGATCCCACAAACCTATTGATCCCAATACTCCATAAACGTCTCTACCTCAGATAGAAATGTGATTTGTTCTCTCATCCCAAGGTTTACTGGACTCTTTTTGGAATATATATATATATATATATATATATATATATATATACACACAATTTTTGTTTTAATTGTTCTCTCTGTATTATTTATCATTGTTTGTTTATTTCTATAGTACTACTTGCTTATATTTAATTGTACATATTATCTCTGTGGCGCCACCTTATTTTTCTGCTTCCTGATCACTTCCCATTTGCCCTTCAACAGCCTCTCACACACGTATGGACAACATTGAGGGATACACACCCTATATCACAGGACAACACTGAGTGGTTCACACTGAATAACAGCTCCAGAAGTTTTACTATCATAGGAGGGTGAGTACTCTGCAAATCTTCTAACGCCACATGCCTGTACCTGAAACAACCCTTTTCTCCTGACCCTAAGTGTAACCCCTCCCAAACCTAAACAAACTCTTTCCTTAGTTCCTAATTTAAAGGGACACTCCAGACACCAATAGTACTTTAATGATAGACTTTGGCCTCCTTAATTCTTAAGTTCTTGCATAAGAAATTACTGTCTTGAAGAACACTGCACAATGAGTTTGCCTCCTTACCTCGCACCAGAAAAATACTTCCTTATCAAAGATATGCACACAACTCAGCCACTGACAGCGCTGAGTGATCTATACTATAAAGAAGTCTGAATTAGAGGGCACTAAAGGAGACATATAGTAACTAGCTGCTTGCAGCCAGATTGTGAATTAAAAGAAGCTCACTCAGTGATGTTGGGGGAGGAGACTGTGTTCATATTTTTAATAAGCAAGTCTTTCTGACACAAGGCATGCTTATGGTGCAGCATTCTGCAAAACATTTTTTTTTTTTGTAAGTATTATTTTACTCCTGATTAATATGAGCAGCTCTACTAGAGATATTTCTTGGTCTTCTAGATCTTACCTTGACTTCCCTGGTTACTCATAACGTGCATTTCTTTTTTTTTAAATTCTTTATTTTTGATGTGCGAGCGATAACATGCATACTTGTAATGCCACAACAGCAGTTACAGGTTATTTGAATACAAGCATAGTTAAACAGTTGTGTGGCATTTAAGGAGAAAGCACAATTTTTTAGAGTTTTATGATTCAAGCTAAGTAAGTATGTCCAATGTGGTGGGTCGCGTTAAGGACCGTAAGCTTGAGACAATAAATGTATGTTGCTTCTTGTATATGTAAGAGTTGGCTTTACAAGGAGGTCAGGTTCGCTTAATTATACAAGAATTAAAACATGCTAGTGTAATTTGCGCGTGTACGTTAGAAAATTAACAAACAAGTAACAAACAGGTGAATTGTGCGACTAGCATGTGTGTTGTTGTAATAGTTGCTGCCTAGTAGTTGCTGTACATGCTAGTGATCAGTCTTCATCGCTTACAGCTAAGATCGCCTCCCCGGGGGACTAGAACCTCGCGGCAAGCCTCTCTCCGGGACCAGGGTTACCTCTTGCACTGGGGTGCTGTTATTGGTCGGTTAATGAGTATTTTGCCGGTGTTTAGGGCCGAAAACTGGAGGAGTTTTCCGGAGCTACTCCACTGTGCGTCCGCTCAGCATGGCGGTCCGGCCCCGCCCCCCCATAACGTGCATTTCTTAAAGGGCTACTCTTACCATTTTGCATAGTTGGCCTCTATGGGCTTGCAATGCCCTACTGTGAATTGATATTTGGTCCCCTCCCCATGAAAAATAAATACATTGTTTTTACTCAGCTTGAATCCAGCACCAGATGAAGTTGCGCTGATCATCCTCCTCCGTCTGAAGCCTGTGATTGGACCGTTCAGAAAGAATGCATGCTATCTGAACAAGCAAGGGGAGGGATTTTGGGATGGTTTGGGATTTTTTTATAATACAATTGAAAGAAACAGAGGGGGTGGGAGGGAGTGTCTCTTTGGGGACAAAAGCTATCTTCCTTTTGCATGTAGCATGGCAGAACAGACCACAGGTAGATGATCTTCTGGATCCACTACCTTTTCTGACATTGAACTGCTTCCAGTGAGTACTTCCTGTCAGACCTGATAGAGGATACAGAAGATCCTCTACCCGTGGTCTGCTCTGCGACCCTATATGTAGGTCAGAAGTCACAGGAAAACATGGAGGGGCTGGAGGGATGAGACACTAGAGAACCTGGGAGGGAATGAAACACAGAGGAGTTGAGGGGAAATTATACACGTGGAGAGGCTGGGGGGAATCGACGACACACACTGAGGGGCTGGGGAAATGAAACGCAGGGAGAGAATGAAACACACGGAGGAGCTGTGGGGGGGATATTACACACGTAGGAGCTGGGTGGGATGACACACACAGGAACTGGGGCAATGAGACACATGGAGTGGCTGGGGGGAGGAGACACACAAAAGGCGCTTGGGGGTAGGATACATACAAAGGAGCTGGAGAAAAGTAAAGAGACACACAAGGGGGTTGTAAGGGTTGTGAAAGACCCACAAAGGGGGAAATGGGGGGGATAAGATACACTAAAGCGGACAGGACAATCAAACAGGGGGATAAGAAACATACGGGAGGGGTTAACAGAAACAGGTGAAGATGCATTTTTTTTTAGGTCTCATCCTATTCTGAGTCTCCTGCTCTCCCTGTAACTCCGTTCTCACACAGGAGTCTATGCTGAAGAGTTGATTGACAGGTGAAAGAAAGATTTCTAATTAAATAGATGTTTCTTCCAATATACACATGGTACAGATAGAAGTTGTAATTGGTGTGGTTCTGACAGATATTGTGTATTAGTAATATATAGAATTATGCCTGTAATTTACACATATATTAATATATGAATACGTGCATAATACACAGATTTCATTATTATATAACATATATGTAATGAGCATGTATTGGCCCAGTCTTGTTGCTAGGTGCACACTCCAGCACAAATAACATATTCAAAGTGACAAGAACACTCAGAGAATAAACAAGATAATTTCATTTTTTTTTTGTATAGTTGTGCAACAGCATACATTCACCATTTTAGTTCCATTACCAAACTTTCATTAATATGTCAAGGTAGTTGGATTGAAACATTGATTACATGCAAATACATGTCTGCCTAAAATAAATGCACTCTTTTTTGTTTATGAAGCCCCGTTAGTGCTTTCTATCACGTTAGAGTAATAGCACACTATGCTGGGGGGGGGGGGGGGGTGTGTGTAAGAGTTTGTGATCCAGGACTTAGCTGATTGAGTGGTTGCGGTTGTTAGTGTGACCTAGCTGATCTAACCGGTCTCCTTATCTTATTTGGGCGATAAGCTCGTCGTTATACTTTTTTCACTCTGCACTTATGCACTCAATGCACTTAATCATATTTATTTGCACAATGGGTTTTTAGACCCTTTCTTTATTATTTTTCGTGCTCATCCTAGCGAGTAAGCTCAAGCTGATCAGGCAGTTGGCTCTTTCAGATACCCAGATTCAGACTGAGATTAGAACACCCTTGAAGGTGTTTTCAGGAGACTAGGGACTAGCATAGAGGCATTTGAAGTAGGAAATTTATACAATAATAATTTTTATTTATTTTTTCTTATCTTAACTCCTTCATTCCTCTACTAGCCCAGTACCTGTCAATAACTCATTCTGGTGATTATATGATTGTCGGTCACACTGAAATAGAGAGTAAATTTTCTCTCCTCTCAAAAAACAATTACTGGGTTCTCTGTACCATCTGCCTACAGCGATATGTGGATATAGGGAAAAGCCTGTGTCTCTCTGTTATTTATTAAGATTCAATAAAGATTTATCACTACTATTAGTATAACAAGGACATTCTTCCCTGTAATATCCAAGCTATACTCCCTAGGACATGTAGACAATTTTTATTGTTACTTTAGGTGTCATTGTTACCTTATTGCCAGCATAGGAATATCCCTTAGGGGATTTTTTCCTTTTCTTTGCTAATTTTTGTTCTATAATCATAATAACAAGCAAGGTGATGGACCACGCCCCAGAAGCAATAAGATATAGCAGAAACATACAACATAAATATAACTACATCAGTTGGTTCAATCTACATACGCGGAGGCACGATGGTTTCTGTAACCTTGAAGGAAACTGAAATGGACCAAATTAGTGCAATATGTAACCGTTATTTAGACTATTTGAGGTAGAAATATATAGTGTGTAAACTCACAATAAATAGAGCTGCTAAGAGCTCTGCTGTAATTCACCTGGATGGTACAATCCCCGTCTGTGGATATTTGTAGCTTTGCTTGGTAGTTCTTTTTGTCCAGTGTATATGAGAAAAAACAATAGAAAGGTTGTGTGGTGTGGTATAGTATGTATATACACAAAGTAAAGGATAAAAAGTGGTATCCTACTTACAATATGCAGAGTAATGGCCTGCTCTGGTATTAAGATATAGAAATTTGATGGGTGTAGTGCGCATGCACGTGGTGCATCTTTTAGATTTCTATACCACAGCTTTCACTGTGTAGTAACATACATAGTGTAGGCGAATGTGGTGTTAAATAATGGAGATGCAGGGTTAATGGGGTGACACACAGGGATGGGGGGCTTAATAGGGGTGATACACATAGATATTTGAAGCTGCTCGTGCATCTGGAGTCCCACAGACATCAAGGTGTCTTGCAACTGTGTAATAGCCTTCTATTCGGCTATTACTAACCAGTGCTCACAAGCAGAAACGGCTGCATTGGGCAGAAAAATACATGAAGACTAATTTTCAAACAGTCCTGTTCACTGATGAGTGGCGTGCAACCCTGGATGGTCCAGATGGATGGAGTAGTGGACGGCCACCCTGTTCCAACAAGGCTGCGACGTCAGCAAGGCGGTGGTGGAGTCATGTTTTGGGCCGGAATCATGGGAAGAGAGCTGCTATCAAATAAGGGGTCCTATGTTAAAATGTAATGTGACCTGTTAAAATGTTGTTATAAGTTTGATTGAAATAGCGTTTGATTTCAGTAAATATGACAATTTTCAGTTCTTTACAACCTATAAAGTGTTTTGAAACTTACTGTGCGTAATAATTTGGAACAGTGCATTGTAATTTTTTTTTAATTTTTTTTTTATGTTTAGAAAAAATACTGTTATTAGGAGGTTTGTTCAATAAAATTTGAATTGTACTCTTAATAGTTGATAACATGAGAATTATGCTGACTGTTATTTACATCAATTATTTAGGTAAATGAGAAAAATATAATTTGCATAATAATTTGGAATTTGGAATGTAATTTTAAAGTAATTCATGAATTACACAGGTCATTGCAGTTACTACGACATCAGGCGGATAGTGAAGAGAAAGGTGAGCAAGGCAGCAGCCTCCTCCAGGAAGACAGGAGGCTGTTTGCAGCATCAAGAACTGAACCTGCTGCCCTATGAAGAGAAGCTCCTGCAGTTCTTGGAAAGAGACAGCCTTGTTGGGATTGAGGGGACAACTGGTGCTGAAACATCGGAAGGTACGTTGTTAAATTCATATTTGTTAGTCAAAATGTACATATGTAAGTTTTTTTTTCACCCTTCTGTCAGTACCTACATTGGCTTCCTGTAAGATATAGGGCTAACTTTAAAATTCCGGTTCTTGCTTTCAAATCTCTACATAATGTTGCTCCCACCTATCTATCCTCACTAATACACAAGTACAGGCATACCCGCTTTACATACACTCACTTTAAGTACACTCGCGAGTACAGACATTCCTGCACCTCTTCTGTCTGCGAGTGAACAGGAAATGGAAGGTTCTATTTCTTGCCCGGAGCAGCTCAGTTCAGGGTCTTTGGGGCAAGAACTTTTCACACCTTCTGACATGGCACAGGTTAATCATCTCAAATTTATAATGTCTACTCCTAGCTGAACATATATATATTTTCTGCACCTACATTGTCCATATTCTGCAATCGGCGCCATCCAGTGAAAGGGTTTACCCTGCCATTTTCTATAACTATGACTTAGCAGCTTAGCCACAATTCTGAGGACTCGATGTTAAACCATAAATGCTTAAAGTGATGAAGAGGTGTTTCTAAACAAAGTGTGCAACTAAGCTGCTAACAAATACAAAGGTTGTTTAAGGTTGTCAGATGAGTAGAACATTAAAGATAAATGGTACAATCTGGAATGAGATTTTTCTTTTTACTGTTTGTTTTAACTGAATAAAAGCCCACTGGAAATCACCAAATCACTGGAAATAAATCACTGGAAATCTGCAGTTGCAGTATCAGTTATGCCTGTAAATTACTATTGCAATGTTGTACATGCATTGGGAAGTGAAAAAACTTATTGCTTCACTTTAAGTACATTTTCGTTTTACATACATGCACTGGTCCCATTGTGTACTTAAAAGTGGGGTATGCCTGTATGTCCCGTCTAGGCCCTTACGCTCTGCTGAAAACTTACATCTATCTTCTGTCCGTACTCCCACCTCTCATGCTAGCCTTCAAGACTTCTCCAGGGCTGCACCATTCCTGTGGAACTCTCTTCCCTCCTCCGTTAGATGCTCACCCAGTCTCCACAGGCTCAGCTACTGGGAGCTACTTCCACCAGACTCTACACAAGCTCAGACAAGCCGTTCCAGCCTTTGAACAAATGCAAGGATTGCTGCATGCCATAAAGGATTACTGGAGAACGGATACTTTGCTACTTTACAAGTGGACCATATCTCTGAACTATTGGAGGACTACCCATATTAACCTTAAGTATATCTTTCAGCTATTTGTCTGCAATATAATTTATTAATGAACTAATGCTTGCTTACTCAAATCTTCATTGATACAAGTTACTAATCTCATGAAGGACAACTCCCATCATGCTTATTCACTATGAACTGTTCTTGCTTTGCAAATATCCTTAGCTACTTGATTATTGTTCCTGTTGAAGATTATTCTCATGAACTAATTTTACTTAATGCATCTCTGAAGAAATACTTAATGAACTTTGTGTTGTTGACTTTCACTTCTTATTATTGGATTATTGCCTATATGCAATTCATTTAAGTTTAACACTTATTAAAACTTCGGTTGAATCCAGTTACCAGTGATTCTCTCTTTCCTTAAAGCTACAGTATTGATACTTAAAAGAACACTATAGTCTCCTAAATTACTTTAGCTAAATAAAGCAGTTTTAGTGTATAGATCATTCCCCTGCAATTTCACTGCTCAATTCACCGTCATTTAAGAGTTAAATCACGTTGTTTCTGTTTATGCAGCCCTAGCCACACCTCCACTGGCTATGATTGACAGAGCCTGCATGAAAAAAAAAACTGGTTTCACTTTCAAATAGATGTAATTTACCTTAAATAATTGTATCTCAATCTCTGAATTGAACTTTAATCACATACAGGAGGTTCTTGCAGGGTCTAGCAAGCTATTAACATAGCAGGGGATAAGAAAATCTTAATTAAACAGAACTTGCAATAAAGAAAGCCTAAATAGGGCTCTCTTTACAGGAAGTGTTTATGGAAGGCTGTGCAAGTCACATGCAGGGAGGTGTGACTAGGGTTCATAAACAAAGGGATTTAACTCCTAAATGGCAGAGGATTGAGCAGTGCGGCTGCAGGGGCATGTTCTATACACCAAAACTGCTTCATTAAGCTAAAGTTGTTCAGGTGACTATAGTGTCCCTTTTTAAGGATTCTCCATTTCTTCACTATTGTAATTAGGGAGATTACAAGCTGCAGTTGAGTTCCAATCCAAATCACCCCTAGTAGCGTAACACACCCACATCAGTGAAATCTGTGGTATAGAAATCTGATATAAAATTATATACCCTGAGGTCTGCTATCTAAATATAGATTTCTGATAGAACTCTGGAAGTCCCTCTAGTGCAGTGGTTCCGAACCCAGTCCTCAAGTACCCCCTTACAGTACAGGATTTAAGGATTACTCAATTGTGTCTAAGGTGTTTTGGGGAAAAAACAAACACTTTAGACACAACAGGGCAATCCCTAAATCCGAGCAGACCTCCAGAGCTCAAACACAATGCCCTAGCGTTAGCTGACTGCTCTGGCGGAGGTAGTAGGCGTTGCCACACCGCTGTCAGAGCCAGAGGGGAGAAACCAGTACCACTTTAAGGGACATTTTTGGTCATTAGGGGAGAATGGGAAGGTATTATTCTTTGTATTTTTTTTGGGTGGGGTGGAGAATAGATAGAGAGAAAATAGTTTTTAATTTCTCTCGAAACTTCTACATGATATCCAGCATATCACCGGAAAGAATAATTAGAAAGTTGAGAAACCCTAAGCTGAATTACAGACAAAGTGAAGAGCAGGGTACCCCAATTTGGGCAGATTGAACTTAAAGGCAATCTGCTTCATGAGATGAGGTGACATTTGTGAGCGCTGTGGATTCAGTATATTACTGGTTACCGAAAACACACCCTCTGCATCAGTTTCTCCCTCCAAGTTGTTAGGCTATTGGATCTGAGTGCAAGCTTTCCCCTAATCCTTGGATCACACAGGTAAGCTAGCATCAGTTCGGAAGAATGATCAATTCACTCACGTAGGCGAACTTTAAGCTGATCCTTCAGCCTCCTGACCACTATACATATGACAAAAGAGAATGTTGGATGGGTCGTTTGAATCACGGCCGTTAGGAGTGCTAATGGCCGTCGTGGGTCTCGCGGGAGCGAGATCCAAGATGGCCGCCGTTCGCGCCAAAACGACAGTGCGGTCTGCGATCGTGATCGCGGTCCGCCGTCAAACACCAACGCCGCACTGATGATGTTAGCGGTTCGTCCCTCCAACCCCACACCCACCTCCCAAAGGGTCCCTTATGCCTATTCCAAACCCCAGCAAACAAGCGCGGTCGCGGTAAAACGCTGCGGGTAAGGTAGACGGGTAGGAAAAGACAGTACAGGGTGAGAGGAGAGGTAGGGCAGAGAGAGAGAAAGCAAATATAGAATAATGGAAAAAACAATGACTAAGTTCCTAACAGTATTAAATAAATATAGAATAAATAAGTATAAGCTCTGAAGGTAGTACTCTGACCTGTGCCTTCTGGAAGCAGCAAAGAAAGAGGAATAGACACGCCCACCAAAGACTTATATACAGGCTACGTTGGCCTAGGATTGGTTAAAAGTTTTTGATTGATTGACTTGTGCTGCTGGAGGCATAAGTAAAGAAAGTTATGCAAAATAGGAAGCCTCCTGTCATGTAATAAAATTAACTTTCTCTATCAGCACTCGGAATGAAACAGCACTGTAGCAACAGCAGCACCTCTGTAAAATTAATGTCTAACAAAAATCAACTAATGTGGCCTTGCTGCTAAAAAGACTTAACAGCTAAACTATATTTATTTTCTTCTAGGCCAACAAAATAGTCTACCCCTAGGGCAGAAGCCCTCAGGCTCACTAAGCTAAAGTACTTGACTAATTCTACCTTTACTCTAAATTGATTTAAGCTAATTAATTTTGATTAAATAAAAAAGCTGAATTGTTATAAAAAGTAAAACCTGGTTGCCGTAGGCAGTAAGTAATCAGGGAAGGCAGGCACTGGCAGTGCCAGCCAGGCCCTGTGTGGCAAACTGACTCAGTCAGCAGCACAGCAGTGCACAGCTCTCAGAAAGCATTAAAATTTAAAAAAAAATGTCTCAGGAATAGTCTCAAATTTAACAAGTGAGAAATGGCAGGCACACCAAGGCTCACAGAAAATCTCTAAGACAAGCTATGAGGCTATGAGGCCATCAAAGCTCAGTCAAAGAAGGCCGGAGAAAGATCACCTGCTTACTTTTATACTGCTGTTTGGTTATTTTTTAAATTCCCACTAAAGCACCCACCATTGGATAACAGGGCTTCCCAAACTTTTATGGGCAGAGACCCACTTTTCAAAACGGTAATTTTTCGAGACCCACTTGCTTTTAATGCATATTTTAAAACACCATGAACACCATGGCAATCTGCTTTAGAGGCATACCATTGGCACACCATAGCAATCCGCTTTAGATGTACACAATTGGCACACCATGACCATTACTTTTTAGAGGCAAAAAATTGTCACACCATGGCAAACAGCTTTAGAGGCATACAATTGGCACACTATAGCAATCTGCTGTAGATGCATACCATTGGCACATCAGTTTTAGAGGCAATCAATTTTAGAGGCATACAATTGGCATACCATGGCAATCAGCTTTCCAGGCATACAATTGGAACATTATGGCAGCTTTAGATGCATAAAATTGGCACACTATAGCAATCCGCTTTACATGCATACAATTGGCACACTGTGGCAATCAGTTTTAGAGGCATAAAATTGGCACACCGTGGCAATCCACTTTAGATGCATACAATTGGCATACCATGGCAATCAGCTTTAGATGCATAAAATTGGTACATCATGGCAATCTGTTTTAGATGTATAAACTTGGCACATCATAGCAACTTTAGGTGCAAAAAATTGGCACACCATGGCAATCAGTTTTAGAGACTTACAATTGGCACACCATGACAACAAGCTTTAGAGGCATAAGAGTGAAGGAGTTACAGTGGGTGGGCAGGGAGTGAAGGGGTTACAGGAGGGGGCATGGAGTGAAGAGGTTACATTGTGCGGGGGGGCAGAATCTGGGGGCCGTGTCCTACCTTTATTAAATTCCCTGGTGGTCCAGTGGGTTAACTTTCCGGTCTGCAGCTCCACCGGGTGCAGAGCTGCAGACCATGTAATAAAAGTCTTGCGAGCTCCGAGAGTGTTGCCATGGTAACACTCTAGGTGCTCGCGAGACTTCTATCACACAGTCTGCAGCTCTGCACCCGGCCGAGCTGCAGACCGGAGGTGCTGGGCAGACTGATTGGAGGGATCCCGGCGGCATACAGGGCAAGCCGCCGGGCCCCTTCCTGATCAGTCTGACTCCCGAGTCTCCAGCGGCCCTGCAGGTGAAGGTCAGCGCGACCCACTGGGAATCGCCCTGCGAGCCACCAGTGGGTCATGACCCACACTTTGGGAACCGCTGCCCTAGAGCATCATGTCACAGGAGTGAGCTGATAGGACAAATGAAAATCAGCTGACTCCCAAACCCATCTACAATACAGCACATACCATTGGATAAGTCCCTACAGCATCATGTCACAGGAGTGAGCTAATTGGATAAATGAAAATCAACTCACTCCCATACCACTCCTCTTTATTTCATACCAGGCATCTGAATGAACGAATGCACGAATTGAGGAACATTAGTTCATTCGTTTCTATCATCCCCATATGCTAAAGCAATGTACTGAAAAATTACGAACAGTTGATACGAATGATTTGTTTGTTCTGCACGCGAACGTTGCTCGTTCGACAGTTTGCATTTCAATATGTATTACAACACACATAGTACACTGCCTGTCTATAATTCAAAAAGCCGAACTAGTGATACGAATGAACGAAAGGCACATTCATTCATACGCATTTGTTAGTTCGGCTCAATCCCATCAGATTTGATGTGAGTAAACAGAACTAAAGAATGAAAGAATGGTGAATAATATATTGCCATTCGTTCATTTGGTTACTAGTTCGGCTTTTTGAATTACACAGACAGTGTAATTCAAAAAGCCGAACGAATGAACTTATGAAAGGCTTAAGGAAGAATTTCGTTGGACACCCATTTGTTTGTTTGTTCATTTGTTTGTCTAGCCATTCATTATCCGTATTCGTACGAATTCTTACGAATGCCCAAGTCTAATATATACACTCATATATAAATTTAGTACATAACAGGTAATAAATATATTCAACCATGACAGCTGCATTCTGTGCTGAGATATATTGCCATAGATCTCTCAAAAGATTTTAGATTGAGTGAAGATTTTCCTGTGTCCCTGAGGTTATTCCATAATTGCAGTGCTCTGTAGGAAAATGAGGACCAAGCCACTTTATTTTTGTATTGCGGTATGCTAAATATCGTGCTACTACTGGATCGGAGGTTATAGGAGGTGGGAACAGCTGGGAAGAGCATTCTACTCAGGTAGGGTGGGAGCTTCCCAGAAAAGCTCTTATGCACAAGGCTGGAAAGATAAAGAGTGTGTCCAGATTTCAGCAACAGCCAGTTTAGCTCTTTTAACATGTCACAGCGGTGACATTCTAGTACAAAGTGGCAGAATGAATTATATAACGTATTAAGTTTATTAAGGTGGGTTTGCAGTGTGGGTGCATACACGTCATTCCCATAATCAATGACCGGCATTAGCATTTGTTGCACTGTTCCTTACTGTACAGATTAGGCAGGAATTGTTTCTGTACAGGGCACCTAGTTTTCGGTAAAGTTTTGAAGAGATTTTTTTCAATGTGAAGACCAAAGGATACATTAGGGTCTATAGAGAGAGAATGCGTGTCCACGGGACAAAGACAGCGTGGACACAAGGAAACTTGCCATTCATCAGACAGGACACTTGGAATCATTATTGTTTGCATTAATAGCGAGTGATTTCGTGCAAGCTCTGCCAAAATCAATCACAGTAGTGGCTCTTACTCTCTTTAATCGTGAATGGTATCTTGAAAGATCTGCTAATATCAATCTACAGCAGTGGCTTTTATTTTCTCTACATCGCTTAATTGCAGGCTCTGCTTAAATCTATCTATAGCAATAGCTTGTATTCATAAGGTTCTCCTCCAGTATCTTAATTACAATTACTAAGGGGTTTGGTTGATTGGAGGACATATCTCCAATGTCTGATGCCCTTTTATTATTTTTTTCAATGGTGATATGCACTTCTAAGGCCTTATATTTGCTATCTACCACAATAACGGCAACTTGGGAATCATAGGTCTTTATGCACTTGCAGCAGCTGATAATAATCCAAATGCTTCAGTGGATACAGTGTATCAAGACCAGTGGAGGATCCGGGGGGGGGGCAACGGGGCAATTGCCCCCCCCCCCCGAGCTTCTCCCCTGCTGGCTAATGCAGGGCTGGCATTGCCCAAGTGCCAGCCCTGCAATGTGCCTGCGAACCGGGGAGGGAGATCAGAGATCTTCCTCAACGGTCCGCAGGCACTGTGCCGGCAGTTGACAGGGGAGAGAGTGAGGACCCGGGAGCTCAGCCTGCAGCTCCTCCGGGTCCTCCTCTCGCGAGATTTGGAGCGTTGCCACGGTTACCACGGCAACGCTCCAAATCTCGCGAGAGTGAACTCTAGCCCTGGAGCGCGGGCTAGAGTTCACTCCTACTACTGGAACCACCAATGAATCCCACTGGAACCACCAATGAATCCCACTGGGACCACCAGGGAACGAAATATGTCCCCCTCCTCCCAGTAAAGGTAAGAAGGGAGGGGGGACATAAATATATTTATTTTAATTAAATTTAAAAAAAACACACAAATTATAAAAAAAAGCCCCCCTATCCTTCTTATCATACACACACATTGCCCCTGCCCCCCATACACACACTGCCCCCATATACACACACATTGCCCCTGCCCCCCATACACACACACATTGCCCCTGCCCCCCATACACACACTGCTCCCATATACACACACATTGCCCCTGCCCCCCATACACACACACATTGCCCCTGCCCCCCATACACACACTGCTCCCATATACACACACATTGCCCTTGCCCCCCATATACACACACATTGCCCCTGCCCCCATACACAATGTCCCCATACACACACACTGCCCCCATACACATACAGCCCCCATATTTACACACATTGTTCCCCACACACACACACACATACACTGCCCCCATACACACACTGCCCCTACACACACATACACTGCCCCCCACACACATTGGCCCCCATACACATACACTGGCCCCCATACACACACTGCCCCCCCTAAACACATTGCCCCACACACATACACTGCCCCCCATAAACATACATTACCCCACACATACACTGCCCCCCATACACACACATACACTGCAATACACACACACACATACTGACCCACACACACACACTGCACCCCTGACATATACTGCCACCGTCACTTACACACTGCAGCCTTCACACACACACTGCTAACACACTGACCCCCTCACACACACACACACACACTGCACCCCTCACACATTGCACCACTCACACATACCACTGCTCCTCTGCCCTACTACAGCCACATTTCCCAGAGGACCTCAGGTAAGTTGTCAAACTGTTCTTAAAAAGTTTGACTACTTACTCTGGGAGGGGGTCTCGGCACTATTGGCACAATAACCACTACACTGAGCTGTAGTGGTTATTGTAAATACAAATACAAAAAGAGAAGTCCTGCGCTTAAGCAGCAAGGACTACAACACACATCAGCCCCAATATATAGTAAAAACCAAAGAAAAGAAAATGTTACTTGCGCTTTCTCCTTAATCCCTATGTATATTTAGACAAATGGAGGTCATTTAGTTGCTCCAATGGCCATTGGAGGGAATGCCCGCCTGCCAACGTCAAGGCAGACCCCCCCTAAGCGGGTCCTAACACTGACCCTTCAGCCTGCTTCCTTGAGCTTCCTGCAAAGATATCTCTAATGATCAGTGTTAGGACCCGCTTAGGGGGGTCTGCCTTGACGTTGGCAGGCGGGCATTCCCTCCAATGGCCATTGGAGCAACTAAATGACCTCCATTTGTCTAAATATACATAGGGATTAAGGAGAAAGTGCAAGTAACATTTTCTTTTCTTTGGTTTTTACTATATATTGGGGCTGATGTGTGTTGTAGTCCTTGCTGCTTAAGCGCAGGACTTCTCTTTTTGTATTTGTATTTACTTTGCATCACACAGCCTGGTTACAATGCTGCTACCCATCCCATGTGTTCCCTATTAAGGGTTAATAAGTCTAGGGGTGTATATAAAAAATACCCCTTTCTGTCTCATTAGAGATATCTTTGCCAGAAGCTCAAGGAAGCAGGCTGAAGGGTCAGTGTTAGGACCCGCTTAGGGGGGGTCTGCCTTGACGTTGGCAGGCGGGCATTCCCTCCAATGGCCATTGGAGCAACTAAATGGCCTCCATTTGTCTAAATATACATAGGGATTAAGGAGAAAGCGCAAGTAACATTTTCTTTTCTTTGGTTTTTACTATATATTGGGGCTGATGTGTGTTGTAGTCCTTGCTGCTTAAGCGCAGGACTTCTCTTTTTGTATTTGTATTTACTTTGCATCACACAGCCTGGTTACAATGCTGCTACCCATCCCATGTGTTCCCTATTAAGGGTTAATAAGTCTAGGGGTGTATATAAAAAATACCCCTTTCTGTCTCATTAGAGATATCTTTGCCAGAAGCTCAAGGAAGCAGGCTGAAGGGTCAGTGTTAGGACCCGCTTAGGAGGGTCTGCCTTGACGTTGGCAGGCGGGCATTCCCTCCAATGGCCATTGGAGCAACTAAATGACCTCCATTTGTCTAAATATACATAGGGATTAAGGAGAAAGCGCAAGTAACATTTTCTTTTCTTTGGTAGTGGTTATTGTGTCTGGAATATTTATTTAAATAATCTACAAGTGCCCCTCCCGAGATCAGGCTCTGGATCCGCCACTTATCAAGACATCATTCATAGAATGTCACACTATCACTAAGATCCTATAGTACGGTTTCCTAAGTGAACCCTTATTTTTGTCTTTTGCAACTACTAGCTATATTGGCCTGTTTGAATCATATAGTGTACAGTTGATACATTTGGTATACAACTTAGTTTTCCCATAGTGGTATTTATATTAAGGGCTTTTTTGTGTTTTTTAGTCCAGTATTATAACCATACAAGAGGTAACTTTCTTGTATATATGTACACAATAGATCACCATTTCTATCCAGCTTTAGCGGCATGGTTACTAAAGGTGTCTATATCAATATAGGATTAAATACTTTGTATATATTCCACCCTTTACCACATTATGGAATAATAATTCTGTGAGGGTCTACTTATTCTTATCCCCACGATGTTAGTATTAATACAACACCCCGTTCATTTCTGATGGGGCACTCGGGGACTTTGAGCTGTTAGACATTTATTCATTTGAATTTCCTAATTGTTCAGCTATATATATTTAATTCGACCACTGTGGATTGCAAAACTATGTTTTGCACATTTATTTGGGAACAGGTTTCTGAAAACTTTAGAACAGAACCTCCCAATTTTGTAAATACTTAACCTTTTTGGGTTAGAATTATGATTATTTAACCTCCTTATCTAGTACTTTTGTGCTCTAATCACTGCATCATAAAGGTAGGACTTTATATATTAAAACTTGACTCTAGAGGAAATTATTTCACATTATGATGCATGGTTTTGCACTAATAGTCATTTGAAAAGATTTAGAATATCCTCCAATGGGATCCATTCTAAATTCTACCAACTAAAATAGTTGGGCTTTGTACATTGGTATATTACCATATTGAATATTAGTTCACATATATTTGAGAAATTGGATATTTAGGATATTTTATCTGTGTCAATTTACTAATTTTAATAGAATCATTAAAAGTTATATTTTATTGATAGGACACTCATTTCTTGTTTGTCTTTCCCCTTATTGGTTTATAACATAGAGCTCACATTTTTTTTTTTTAGAGAATTTAGCAATAAAATAGATTTTTAACACATGTTTAACTATAGTACATCTTAAACTACAAGGGGCCTTCCTTGTGTCCACGGTGTCTTCGTCAAGAATACTCTCTCTCTATGATATAATAAAGGGTTAGCCCCTATTTAGGTTCTCTTGCGCACACCACAGTTCCTTAGTGGGACATTACTTTTTTTTTTTCTAGATTGGGACCTACAACATACCTAGATATTTAAAATAGCAGACTTTTGTCAGTGTGCTATTTGAATTTGTTCTGATACACAGTTGTTGATTTTGTATTTTATGTAATTTAGGTACAGTTCAAAAGTGTCTTGAATGTTTTCCACTTTTGAATTAACTTTATCACTGTAGAATAATGGACTTAACATTTTTGTAATTGGCCTAATAACCCTTCCCAGTTTGATGAGCAATTGCTTCTCTAAGATCATTACTACTGGCTTTCCTCCTTTGCATCATGTTTTTTACACACCGGAATGCTCCAGACCAGCACACTGCTGGACCACCTACTTTTATAGAGGTTGTCACTCTTGCTGATAATCAATATATCAAGGGCATTTAATTAGCAGCACCTGTCTGCTACTTAGCCTCTTAATTAATGTAAGCAGTAAGGGTGTACTTAGTTCTTCACACATGGCTCCTCCATTTTGACTTTATTTTTGTTAAATAAATAATATGGTGTAATATGTCATGTATTGTTGTTCATCTGAAGTTGTGTGTACCTAATTTTAAGACCTGCTAAGGGAATTAATTCAAAGAGGGTGTATTTTCTTTTTCTCATGACTGTATATAGCGAATAACAACATTTCACTTCTATATTTGAACTTTCTTTAGAACTGAAACGTTGACTATCTTAAATTTTTGACGGAATAAAGAAGTACATTGTTTTAGAAGGCTCAGAGTGCTGGATTTTTCAAGCTATCTACATTAAGGGTTTTTCCAAGCACCAAGCAAGTATAGAAAATGGGAATTGGGGTGGGTATATATATATATATATATATATATATATATATATTTGCTCCTTTACCAGGTTCTCTCCATCTTGCAAACCCCAGCAGTCAGAGCATTGTCACCGTTACCATGGCAATGCTCTAACACTGCACTCTGCCAGGGCCTTACAAGAACAGCATGGGCCTCCAGATACCACTGGACCACCAGGGAATGTCCCCCCGTCCTGACCACAGCCCCTATCTCAGCCTACACACACACAAACACATACTGAATACACTATGTGCACACTGCGTCCCTTAAACACACTACATCCAATATACGCACACTATACCCTTTTATAAACACACAACAGCCACTTTGCACACACAGCATCCACTATACGTACACAGATTACATCCCTTACACACATTGTATTCCCTACACACATATTACATCCCCACAAACACACACTACATTAGCTAACGGAGCTCAAAGTGCCTGCAAGATGGTGGTGCAATGGATAGCGGGACCTTTATGCAGACTCTATGTAGACTCTGATGGCAGCTATGTGAGGAAGCATAAAACCAGTTTGGTGTTAACAGACCAACCAACACAATTTGCAGTGAGCATTTTATTAAAATTACATCATGAAAGGCAACATAAGCCATAAAATATAAAAAAGACAGCTATCAATAAAAATAATAAACTTTTGATATTTGTTTAGTGGAAATAGAACATTTTCTTCGAGTCGGGATGTGATGTTCTGTTTTAAACTGTAGTAAGTTAGTCATTTTAACAAAACTTTTCAACTAATTTGAACAAAAACAAACAGAAATATGCCCTATGATATAATAATCTATATTACAAACATTTGTTTCTATATAAAAAATAATTTCTCCCCAGGATAGAAAGTGCCCCGTAGCAAGTTATTTTGCTGGATCATAAATTGTGTGTATAGATGGTTTTTGTATTTTTATTTATTTTAACATTCATTGTGTTATGCATACGATTGCTCCAACGTTTTCATTTATAAAAGAACAGTACATACAGATTTATTGCTAAACAGTAGCTATTAAATAATATGACAACTTATAAGAAACTTTAGAAATACATCTTGCTCATTGTTTCCCAAATATATATTCTAAAATGGGCAATTGCAATTATTTACATTCCACATAATTAGTGGTACGCACAGGGGTCAAGTCCTGGGGAAAAAAGTGTGGGAACTCTCCCCCACCAAAAAAAACCCCACTCGTATGCATATATAAACGCGTGCACACACATACACTCACAGACACACACATGCACTCAGACACTCACAGACGCACACACATACTCAGACACTCACACAGTGGTGTATTTTAATTTTGTGCTGCCCTAGGCATGACTATACCGGAGCACCCCTTAATCTAAATTTACCACCCCTTCCTGTCAAGGGCGCACCGCTTCCTGATTAAGAACCCACCCCTTCCTCTTTAGACTCCACCTTTTCCTGCTCCTTTTAAAGAAATACTATAGTGCCAGGAAAACAAAGCTGTTTTCCTGGCACTATAATTCCCTGTAGTGCCCCCCCTCCCTCATTCGACACTGATGGGGTTAAAATCCTATGGGTATTTAGCAGATGCTGGATGTCCTCATGCACAGGGGTGAGGACGTCCAGCATCAGTTAGGCGACTTTTGGTCACCTAACCACCCGAAAGTCCCTCTAGTGTCTGATAGACAGCCACTAGAGGTGGAGTTACCCCTCAAGGTAATTATTGCAGTTTCTGAGAAACCGCAATAATTACACTTGCAGGTTTAAGGGGACTGGGACACTGCACCCAGACCACTTCAATGAGCTGAAATTGTCTGGGTGCCTATAGTGTCCCTCTAAGCACACTCTCTGACAGACACCCACACTGGCAGATACACACTGACAGTAACACACACACTACGTGACAAACACACAGACGTCACTGATTTGACACACACACACATTCACTGACACACACTCATTCATTGACAGAGAGACACACACAAACACACTGACAGACACACACTAATAGTCACACACACACTAAATGACAAACAGACTCTCACTGATTTGACAGACACTTACAAACATACACTAACAGAAGCACATACACGCAAACATGTGCATACACTAACAGAAGCACATACACTCATACGCACACACATGCATACACTAACAGAAGCACATACACGCAAACATGCATACACTAACAGAAGCACATACACTCACACACACGTACATATGATAACAGACGTAAATACACACATACACACACACACACACACTGACACAAACACACACATACATACACCAACAGACATACACACATACACTAACAGACATACACACACACATACACTAACAGACATACACATACACTAACAGACATACACACACACATACACATACACTAACAGACATAGACTAACAGACATACACACATACATAGACTAACAGACATACACTAACAGACACACACATACACTAACAGACATACACACAGACATACATACACATACACTAACAGACATACACACAGACATACATACACATACACTAACAGACATACATACACATACACTAACAGACATACACACAGACATACATACATATACACTAACAGACATACACACAGACATACATACACTAACAGACATACATACACATACACTAACAGACATACATATATACAAATTATTCAAATAAACATTTCCCACCTACCCAGCCTCCCTACCTTTCAGGAAAGCTGGCATGGATGGGTCCCTGGGGTCCAGTGGGGCTGCAGTGAGGCTGGCATGGGGGGGCCACCTGATTGCCCCCCTCCTCCCCCCCGGCGGGCGGCTTTCTCCCTGTGACACGCGGCGAGGGAGCTGTGTCCTCTCTGCTCCCTCTCGCCGCGCGCCGTTTTCGGATGCAGGGAGCCGGAATATGACGTCATATTCCGGCTCCCGGCATCAGCAGACAACCCACGCGGCGAGAGGGAGCAGAGAGGACACAGCTCCCTCGCCGCGTGTGACAGGGAGAGAGCCGCCCGCCGGGGGGGAGGAGGGGGGCAATCAGGTGGCCCCCCCATGACAGGGGGAACAGAGGGCATTTGGGGGCGGCTTTTTTGCCGCCCCCTGAGTGCCTGCAGGGGGAACGGCGTTCCTGCTGTGAAAAAAGTGCAGGAACGCCGTTCCCACGCGTTCCTGCAGGACTCGAGCCCTGGGTACGCAGAAACCTCACAGCTTTAATATTAAAGTATTTACTCTTTATATTTTAACCCCTTAAGGACACATGACATGTGTGACATGTCATGATTCTATTTTATTCCAGAAGTTTGGTCCTTAAGGGGTTAATAAGAGTTTAAATAAAATAATCTTTCATTTCCTTCTTAATGTGTTCAGGTTTTTTCCTGATTCTGCACAAGCATTTCCTTACTCCCTAAAACCCAGTAAACGCTATTAAATTGTAGTAGCGCACTGGAGGTAAATAAAAAACACATCTACCTCCTGAGCACTTTATCATCAATGCCATCACTCGTTGATTCTCCAGGCAAGCACAAGAGTAGTATCTGCTGATTGCATAATCCTTCCATAGTGCAGGGTATGTGCATTGGCCCATTAATACAACACAAGGTTGGTAAATACATTTCCATAGTATGCTCTGGCTCTGCCAGGACCACAAGATATGCCATGGAAGTTAAATATAAAAATTCAGTGATCTATCTGGTTATGCAAGAATAATAATAATAATTATATAAAAGCGTGACATTTCTGCTTTAAGTCAATGTTTGTTTTGGATTTAAATCAATGTAGAAAAATAAACAGACTACACCAAGGTGTCTACTAAGTAGCTATACTCTAGGACAGGTTCCCTACAGTGAGAGTAGCTTTACGTGACAGCGAATTCAGTTTGCAATTGTTGAACAAATGAAAGTAAGTGTTTTGTATAGATATACACTGTGTAAAAAAAAAAAGTCACCAATATATTTACAAGTTAATGAAATATATTTAATTATGTTAACATACATTTATTTTGAGCATGACATAAAGGTAGCCTATAAACTAGCTTGGGAAGTGTTATTTGTTCAAACTGTGGATCTCCCAGATGATGAGCTGCTATGTATGGCTTGCAGAGGATTTTGGGTCTCGAAGTCCAACGAGATCTAGGTGCCATAGTTTGACACCACTATATTGAATCATGAGAATCATAAATGATTATCCATTTTATATTTAAAAACAAATAAAAATAAGACTTTTGCTATTATTTTACATCTGCAAAGTATATTAGTAAGAGTGTGTATAATGGCCATTGTTAATGTGGGAAAGGCACAATTTGCCATAAGGTCAGATTGTTAAAATGAAATAATACAGGTAAATCCCAGTCTGTGACATTGGAATGTGTCACTTCAATCACTACAGAATGAAAGAGTTCCATGTTATTGTTATTAACCTCTATACAAGAGTACTAGGATGAAATTGTGTCATTTCCAAGTTGTCCTTTGTAATGTTGGGCTCGTTTTGACTCTGCGGTTGTGACTTGTATCTGCAATGCGGGTGAAGCTTCCTAAATTCACGAACAGTTCTGATGTGCAGCCAACACAATATGGCACTTGGCAGATATAGGCATGCAGCAATCAAGCCAAATAACGCCACTCCAGCATCGCCTCCCTGTACTTCACAGTTCATCCAGGTGTAGCCACGGCCTGCATAAAGTCTCTCCCTTGTCTTGCAGATATCAGTGGTGTTTACCTGCTTGACAAAGTGCAGGTAAAGACCAACAGCAGTAATATAACCTACAAATGCTAAAATGTCAAAGATCATCTCTGCAAAGAGGATTCGGAGGGAAACACTATATAATGGTTTGGACCCCATGATCAAGAACACCAAAGTCAATGCACACACTAACAAGCTGAACCCTACCCCTCCATAGACTCCAGGGGCTCTCAACTGGGTATACTGCATGTCCATGTCTCGTACCTGCTGCAGTTCTGTGCCTTGGAAAGGGCTGTATGCAGAATCGATGCTGAATACGTTAAAGCCAGCACCAGACGTATAGCCCACCAGTACCGCATAAGATGAAACAACACAGATCAAGACTAGTACTCCTGATGTGATTTCTGCAAACTGCAATACTCCTACAAGAAGGAAATACAAATAAATGGTTACTCTACTTTGAACTGTTCCTGGCACCAATGAGAATTTCAGAGGGTTATTTACTCAAGTAAGATTTCAAAGTAAATTTTAAATAAAAGGCGGGAGTAGCTAAACTGAAAGCACAGCAGACTTATAGAATCTTTCTAGTTTGGTTATTTTGATGTTACAGTTAAAATTCACTTTGAATTTACCTTGCATTTTCACTGAATAACCCTGTCAATTTACCTTGTGCAAATGGCCAAATGGGGAATTACAGACTAATTGTGACAACTGAACCTACCAAACAGCTGAATTTTTTAGTCCATTTACCATGATCTAGAAAATTGGAAACTGGAGAATAAAATACAAAACGGAATGCTAACTTTTGTCCAAAAAGCTAATTTTGAAAAATTCTACTGCTACACTGTTTTGACCAAAACCAGTAATGTCCTTATCAATTCTCCACAATTTACAATTTGGAGAACAAACTCTTGCCAGAATCTGCAAAGCCAATATGGTGCCCTGCATATTTACTAAAATATTCCCAGGGACAAACAGAGCAATTTGCTTGCCCACAGACAATTGGGTTGTTTTTTTTGTGTTTTTTTTTTTACAAATCACTGCAGTTATAAGTGACAGGGAGGCTTCTTGCACCCTTATCAATACATGGAGCGTGAGTTTTTACACTGCTTGGAGCAGTTATCATATTTCTCCATTTTATGCAACCGCGTATTTGTAGTAAATGCGCGTTAGTGTGAATGCATGTTTGTATTTTGTATGTACATTTAGTGTGAATAAATATGTGCATCAGTGTAAATAAGTGTGAATGGATATGTGAAGTATCATATTACATTAATGAAGTGGGTTATACTAGCAAATTAGTGTAAATACTGGATGTGGGGTGTGTATTTGTGCAGTGTGGCAATGTGTGTACAATGATGTGCTTCTCTGTAGTGTTAATGGATGCATATGCAGTTTGTATGTAGTGTATGAATGGAGAGTGATCTTTTTGCATCTGTCACCATTAGAGTTGACAGATCCATCAAATTTTCCTGGACACATGTCACTTCCCGATACTCATGGGCAGCACATGAAAATTGCTTATATAGAATTAATGATGAGTAAGTATTGTTTCAAAAACAGCACGTTGGATCTACCAAGGAGTCTTACCTTTCAGTGTCTACCTTCATGTAATTCTGTGCCTCTCGTCAAGCCCTCTACCCCCATAAAATCGTGTATGTCTCTAGAGCAGGATTCTTCAAATCTGGCCCTTAGGATGTTGCTGAAATACAACTCCCATGATTGTCTGACTATCTGTTTCATTCAAAGAATAATGGGACTTGTACTTAAGCAACATCTGGAGGGTCAGAGTTTGGAGAACCTTGCCCCAGAGCAGTGGTTTCCAACCCAGTCCTCAAGTACCCCATAGCTTTCGAGGATTTAGGGATTACTCAGTTGTATCCAAGGTGTTTTAGAAACACAAAGCAGTATTTTAGAAGTTGTATTTGGATTTTTATGTATAGGTCAAGTTTAGACAATATTCACAATTCATTCAATTTTCTTAATTTAAGAGTATTTTAAAAGTTAGCTGTAAAACTATTACAGCACGTTGTTCACTTGCAGCGCTCATTTACATAACTTGTTTGTGGTTTTGATGGTGCCAGTGTTAATTATTAATGGGTTTAAAGTTATGAGACATTTTACGAACGGATGCAATTAGCTTGTAGTTAAAAAAAATAATCACTTTAATAAAGCTACATTTAAAACATTACATTTATTTCTGTATTGTAAAAAGTAACACGAATGTAGACAAACAAAACAAAACAAATTATACATTCCATAAAACAGCTTATAGTTACAATTCTAGAGGTAATCATTGCAGATTAACAATTATGATATCAGAATGATGATGGATGTTCTGTAATCATGAAGTTGAGGTATAAGAAATTAAATATTAATCTAATAACCTAATATGAATTAAATAATTATTAACAGCTATTTTCATACAAATAATCAGCACCTGAGCCGATCTTCTTAGGCTTTTCAAAACATTATACACCAGATCTAATCAATAAATAGCTTTCTGACTATTTACCTAAAACTCCCATGAGTTTTTACCAGGCTGTGGTCAGCTGGGCATTGAGGGATTGTAATTACAATAACATCAATGAGATACTTCTCATGTACCCCTACATCTACACTAATTTTCATAATGACTCAGTTTAATTACGTATATGCTTTAAATGAGTGACACAGGTGTAACTAAGTTTACACAGGTTCTGTGCTCATTTAACCCGAGCTCTGTATCCTAGCATATACACACTGCATATTCACAATGAGGCATCGGAGGGTTTAAAAAAACAAAAACAAAGAAGACCTACTGCATTGTTATGTTACATACGACTAGAGAGAGTACCAGTGGGTAAAGCAAATTGAGATATATTCACTATATAGTAAACTGTGGAGCAATGACAATAAAAGAGCAACAGTTCAAAGGCTACTATAAAGCCAGGAATACAAATTTGTATTCCTGGCACTATGGCTCCCTCTGCCTCCATCACGCCACCCTCTCCCCCACCGTGGTGAATAAAGGGTTAAAACCCCTTTATTTGCTTACCCGACCCAGGTGTTAGGTTGTGGATCCTCCTCCTCTGCCTATAGTGTCCCTTTAAACCTACTAAGCCCAGATACAAAAAATAATTATTTTCTATTTTGGCTATATTATCCTAAAATTCCAGAGAAAATACCAGAATTCCGAGTTTAGTGAATTAATTCAAATAATCTATGTTTTCTGCATTCATTTTTGCATTAGTAAGAAGGAGAAATAGGTGATTCCTGTTGATCCAGACCCCCACCGTGGTATGAAGCAGGTAAAGCTAAGCACACCACTGGACAAGAGAAAACCAGTTAAACATTTGCAACTTGTTATTGAAGTGCCAGTGTACATCCATTAATGATATGATTGTTCTGCAAGCGTTTTATCCTAGGTCCCATTTTTTTCCTATACCCTAGTTATGGTATAAAATAATAATTTGCATTCCCCAAAATAGCAGCATGATTTCCAAACTGATAGTAGGATAACAATAAAAACATGGTCATGGTCATAAAAGGCTAAAAAAAAGAAAACCTAGTTTGTATACAGTATAGGGAAAGTGACTCCCAAGATCCCCATGTGAAAAAAATAGCTTTTCTCTCAGGTGATGGTCAGTTGTGAAGCACAGGGTAAGGTAAATAAAGATTATTTTAAAATCTTTTGTTTTGCACTGAAAATCAGTTCAAAATGGTCCCATTAGAAGTGTAAAGTTATCAACTTTTCTTGTGTGAAGAAAGTTAAATACCGGTAGATTAAATAAAAAGGTATGACGGACAGCCCAACATCCTATACCCTGCACTCTGATCTTCTGGCCTCAAGTTGAAATTTCTGGTCTCTGGAAAATTAATACAGATAGGTGGCGGGATGCAAAAGTAACCATTATATTAAACTCCTTAAAGACCAATGATGAAATAATTCTATCATAAAAATCTACCATTTGAAGACTTTATAAAAGAACCACCATCAATGGTCTTTAAAGGGTGTAGATTGCCACTACTGTGGACATGCACTCAGTTAATGTTCTACAGATATACTCTCTCTCTACAGAATTCACCATTAAAGTCAACGGGAATTTTTGTAGATCAATCATTTGAAAAAGTTTTATTTAGATTGTGAACATTTGTATCCAAAGAATTAAATTGAGGCCTTAGTTGGGAAAAAAAAAGCAAATAAATAAAATTGTGTTATTTTAAGGACATACTAAGCAATATCTTCCGGGTTTTGAAGATCTACAAACATGGATTCTGTCAATTCAATTTTCACATGACCTTCTTGTCTATTTAAATCCCCCCTTCTTCTAGATTCTGAACTTCTGTGATTTTTTTCAAAGGAGTTGTTTTTTAGCATTAGTCCTACCACAACAGCACTTGCAATGTACAATACAACCAGCATCACTGAAAAGACACACACAGTAACCTCAGTAGCCAAAATATCACAGTTCACAGAGTTGTATCCATGACGGTTATAGAGTGACTCCCTTTGCTTGCACACTTCTGTGGCATTGATCTGTTTGACAAAATGAATGTAGATGCTGATGCATATGATATATACAACTGCAGATGTCACATTTAGCACTTCTTCAGCTATCAAAAGTTTTCTGTTCTCTCCAGCATTTGACATGCAGCCGACTGCCAGGAAGGACAAGGTCAGAGTGAGCACGAAAAGACTGATACCGACAGCACAGTAAACAGTGGGCATCTTCATCCTACTGTACTCCATGTCCAGCTGTGATATCTGACTGACTTCATCTCCCTGAAAACCACTCATGGAATAGCCCATACTGTAATAATAAGTGCTGCCAAATCCCCCAATACTTGAAAATCCAGCTGAAGCACTCTGTGAAGTGGATGCACATATCAAGACCAAAACGTTAATAAATATCTCCACCAGCTGTAGCATTCCTGTGAAAACCCAAAGAGTGAGATGGGACATGGGTTAAAGAAGAGTAGATCCAAAATTACCATCATGCATGGCCCTATCTACAGAGCCTCAGAAGCAGAACTGTAATTGTGACAAGGTGTCAAATTCTGCCCAACTTATACACACTAACAACAGAGAGCCTGAAGCTCCCTGTTTCAGCGTAGCCTGACAGCGCAGCAACAAACCCAGGTGCCACAAAAAAAAAAAAAAAAAAAGACACGCTAATAGGACCTGAAGATGTTTACTCAGCTAGTTGTTTGCTTAACCGTTACCTGCTTGGCACTTATTAAGAGTAAGAACTGTGGTGTATGTCACACTATTTATAGCTGGCTGGTAGTCATGGGACCTATTAATAAATACATGCATTGCTTCCCTTACATCACATTTATAGATACGGGTTAGTTTTGTTAAATATGGATTCTGAATTTGCCATTAAGTGTATAATATTGATTTGGGGAGTGTAAACAAAAGAGAAGATGCAGATTGTAAAAAAATTAACACTTTTTTTTTTTAATAGAAAGTTTTATGGAGAATGGGAAAAAAAACTAGTTACTAGTGATCCGCTAAAGGGTTTTGATCTTGTCTACTTGAGAGCTGTTCCAGCAAATTACACAGAATCATGAATCAAATTGGTTCAGTAAACACAATTATTTGCCATGTTTACATTACACTCCAACGTGGATAAATAGATATACAAATCTCTAGATAACATGGGCTGCGCTCCACGGCCAGAGAAGAGTTTATCCCTTATGCCATGGAGACGGAATAGCAACAATTTCATTGTACTTTACATGAAATTGTACTTCAATTAACGGACATGAAAATTTATTTTTTCAGATATATTGCTGGTGTACATAATGATTTATTTTCAGTGTTTAGCAATAGAGAGAAGGCACAGTCAGTTCTGTGCTGTGGAAGAGTTAGAGGGCACAATAGTAGCAGAGAGGACTAAGACCTAAAAGATCAGGGTCCTAGACAACGGCATTCCATCCCATATCCAGCAAGAACGATTGGGCAAGAAGAGAAGATGCTATGGTAAACTAATCTCCTGTAAAGCTCCTTTACTAGTCATGCTAGTATCACCTGCAGCAATGAGTTACTTGTAAATCAGACAGTTCACCTCTAATCTGAACAACTCTTAAAAAAAAACCCCCAAAAAAACAAAACACAGTAATACACATTGACTTGAATCCATAATGATTAATTGAAACAGTGAGTTTAAGAATGACAGTATGCATGATGTTACATTTGGCAATATCTTGGAACAGACTGTGCTCATCTGCTAGTCTGTGAAAAAAGTGCCATGAATTCTGAGACAAACAATTTATAACGGAATAATAATTAGCATATCACGGTAATGCCTATTCCACATAATTCATGCCTCTCAACTGCTCCAAATTCAGGTTCCAGTCCCTCCATCCAGCTGGCACAGCATGATTGCATCATTTAGAGCAGGATGCTAAGCAGTGGTGCCTTGGAAATGAATGGTTCTGGTCAAACTGCTTGAAAATTATTTTAAAAAACAGGGGATGGTTCTCACAGCCATATAGCTCTATAACCACTACATCCACATGTAGGGATTAGCAAGCTAAGGTAATGTTAGACAAGCAGAACATGTACTAACACTTAACTTTGTACTTGGTGATGATCAGTAATATCTGTTTACTATTTTATTACATGACAGGAGGCTTCGTATTTGCATAAACTTTCTTTACTTTATGCCTCCAGCAGCACAAGTCAATCAATCAAATGAAAAAGTTTTAACCAATCAGAGTCCAGCACATACAGTATATAAGTCCCTGACAGGCTCTCCATTTCCTCTTTCTTTGCTGCTCCAGCCAAGGCACAGGTCAGAGTATTATTCTTATGCTATTTCTTTAAACCAGTTAATTTATTTATCAAAGTATTTATCATAGTGTGTTTTTGTCTTTACTCATACCACTTTAATTTATTTGCCCTATCCTCGCTGAATTCTTTCTCTCTCCCTGTCAGCTATCTTCCCCTGCTGGGATTTTTTTCTCCCTAGCGCGGTCGCGGGTAGCTACCGCGACCGCGCTCATCCTTATATACAGGGGTCATCTCTGGGGGATTCCGGGGGAGGAGAGGGAACAGGGAGGACGTGGGCTCGTTTATTTCGGTTTGTGAGCGGCCGCGATCGCAATTAACACCGCGACCGCGGGCCGCTCAGAATTTTGGCGCGAACGACGGCCATCTTGGATCCCGCGGAATCCCGCGGGAACCAAGTCGGCCATCTCAGTACTGGCAGACCATGATTCAGGCGGTCTGCTTTTTCGTGCCTACAGTTCTTCATCACATCACCCTCAGCCATCTACATTAAAGATTCATAAAGGATTGGTTTGAACTGCATCCTTAAAGGTATATTATATATTTTTTTCCTCATAATATTATGTGAAAACGTTAAATAAATATTTAAAGAGACACTCCTGGTTTCACCACGTTGAGTGTACTCTCCAGAGGTGACCCCTCCGAGTGGGGTGACCCCCCACAAGCACACTGATCACTGTTATTAGGGGTGACCCCCCTGCACTGGGTGACCCCCAGGTGTGTGCTGAATCTGCACCAAACTGTAAAAAGAAATTTGGGGTGACCCCCCTAATTGCTTACTGCTGATACTAATACTGGCACCCTCCACATTACGACTCGGGTGACCCGTACATTCCTCCCTACCTACGGAGGCGGAACCTGTATATCAGGTCTACTGGGCTATTTCTATTGGGACACATCCCAGAGCATTATTATTATTATTACCAGGCGACGCAGCCTGACCGAGCCTCACCTATTATTTTATGACCGCTCTGATCGGTCTCAAGGATGGTGACCCCCTCACTAGCCCATAAGTACAGCCAGTGGTGCATTATTATACAGGACCGGTCTGTGAACCGTTGGGTCCATTTATATATATACACTGGGGACCCCCAGTCGTAAGTGGAAAACCACATTAAATAGTACCGTTTACTGTCCACAGTACGGTAACTGACCCTGTCCTGTTTCCCCACAGACAAACGTATCAAGATGAGTGAATCCTCCCAACCAACGCAACCCGACATTCAGTCAATGATCAATTCAGCAGTGGCGGCCTCAATGGAGAAGGCCATAGCCAAGTTATGGGTCCACACTTCAAGCGAGGACCCTGATACCAAGGACCTAGAAAGGTTCACTGGGGACGTTGTCTCAACCAAGAGACACTGGAAAGGCAACGGTCCAGCCCCACGGAAATCAAAGGGCAAGGCCCCATTAAAAAGGAGTCGCCAGGCGGAACGCCAAGACCCTTCTACCCTACCACTGTCATCCTCTGATGAAGAGGAAAATAATTCACCTCCCGCACTAGAGGTTATGGACGAATGGAAGGTGGAGGATTCACCATCCGAAGAAGAGAACTGGTTGGACACACACCGGGAAGAACCGGGATCTGACATAGAAGAAGACAGAGACGCCCGTCAGGGGCAAAGGAAACCCCGCAGCCGAACAGAGGTATCGGATGAGGGTGCCTTCATGGATCCCCAAGGCACGCCTATGTTTGATCCTTGCACAATCCGCCACCCAAGGTCATCGGAATGGGGCCTCCCGGAACATCTGGCCCAATTCATTCATTTCTGGTTACGACAACCAATGGAAAGGGAGGTACGCGCACGTCTAAAAGCCGAGTGTCCGAGACCCATACTGCCGGACAAGATTGCTCATACTCCAGAGTTCGACACTACAGTGGTCGTATTTATGTCACAAGCGGGCCGTGACCCACGCAAGGGCATTGAGAAGGGCCTTAAGGCATCACATGCTGGGTCCACTAGCAAAGATCTTATATCTTGCTGACGACGCCCTCACTGGAAACAGTACTTTGAATGCCCACGACATCAGGGAATGGGCTCAACGAGCAATTTGTATGCTGGGCAATACTAACGCAGCCCTATGCACAGAAAGACGCAAGGCAGCTCTCTACTTAAAATGGACTCCAAGCTGTTGGAGCTGGGAAAGAAGGAGTTGGGCCCACAAGCCAACGGTCAACTGTTCGGAGAGTCCTTCATTGGTGAATTGAAAAAGCATGTAAATCTGTTTACTACACTGAGTAAAGCACAAACATCGATTAAACAGGTTTTCCGCAAACCCACACCGTACAGGGTTTTTTTTGGCAGGGCTGGTCGCCAACGGGGCCGAGCTACCAGCCGCTTCTGGCCGACAGGCCCCAGAAACCAAGCATCACAACCGTTCTTTCCATCACGACCACCCTTCACTAGAGGCACCTTCCGTCCCAGAGGGGCACGCGCCCGCGGCCGCGGACGCAACAATACAGGTGAGCACTCACAAACCAATATATTGCCAATCTCATTTAACCGCTGGCAGACTCTCTCTTTTTTCACAGAATTGGGAAAAGATTTCATCCGACGCTTGGATCCTAAGGACAATCAAAGGCTACGAGATAGACTTTACGGACATGCCGTCCCAGGCACGTCACCCACCACCGATAAAAGCGTCAGCGGAACATACCAGACTCATAGACGAAGAGATTCAAAACTTATTCCTCAAAGGAGCGATCGAATTCGCTCCGGACGACGCGGGATTCATCAGCAATATGTTTGTGGTCCAAAAGAAGACGGGAGATTACAGACCCGTCATCAACCTGCGAGATCTGAACGTATTCGTGGCCTACAGACACTTCAAAATGGAGGGCATCCACCTCCTCAGGGACCTGCTACTAGATCACGATTGGTTCATCCGATTGGATTTGAAGGACGCCTATCTGTCAGTGCCGATAGCCCAGTCCAGTCGACCATTCCTTCATTTCCACTGGAGAGGTTACACATGCCAATTCACATGTCTCCCGTTCGGACTCAGCTCCGCACCATGGTGCTTCACAAAACTGCTCAAACCGGCAGTGGCACACTTACGGATGCTGGGCACCCGCTGCCTAATCTACCTGGACGATATCCTGGTGTTCTGCGAAAGCGAATCCAGACTTCGATCTCAGACGAAATTTATCGTGCACTTTCTGGAATCCTTGGGCTTCATAGTGAACAAAGAGAAATTGTCGCTCTCCCCATCAAGAACTGTTCAATTTCTCGGTTTCGAGATAGACTCAGTGTCATGCACGCTAAGCCTTCCCAAGGAGAAGATCGCAAACATTCGGAAAGAGATAAGACGTTGTCTCCGAAGAGACACGGTCCCCCTGAGACTTCTGGCCAGGATAGTGGGCCTGCTGTCATCCTCCATACAGGCTATCTTCCCGGGACCACTTCACTATCGAGCCATGCAAAGATTGAAAGCTCACCATCTAAGACGGGGACACTCGTACGACCAGGATATCGAGTTGACCGCAGAAGTACGCACGGAACTTCGCTGGTGGCTCCTACATATGGAATCGTGGAATGGCAGAGCCATCTTCGGTTCGAACCTGGACTTCATCGTGGAATCGGACGCCAGCCTATGGGGTTGGGGAGCCCACTGCGTGCACTCGTCCACGGGGGGACCATGGTCAGGAGAAGAAAAACAGCTTCACATCAACTGTCTGGAGTTGATAGCCGGCTCCTTTGCTATCCGCAGCCTAGCCAAGAATATGTCCGATTGCTGCATACTACTGCGCATGGACAACATATCGGCGGTCCAGTACGTGAACCACCTAGGGGGAGCCAGGTCACGAGCCCTGACGGAAGCTACCAAAGACATATATCGTTTTTGCCTTCCACGGAATATCACGATCAAAGCGGAGTACTACCGGGCCTCAACAACCTCACGGCGGATTGGTTCTCCCGTCATTGGCGGGACAACAGCGACTGGCAACTGGATACCACGATCTTCGACATGGTGAGAACACTCAAGGGACCACTACATATAGACCTTTTCGCATCACGCACGAATGCACAACTACCGAGGGTATTACAGCTGGCTACCGGACCCGCAGAGCGAGGCGGTAGACGCATTCCTACAACAATGGCCCTCGATAGGAGCATACACCTTCCCACCGTTTTCAATGTTGGCACGAGTACTTCACAAAATACGTATGTCCAGAACATCGTTAATATTAGTAACACCCCTGGGGAGAAGCCAAGCTTGGTACCCAGACCTACTAGCATTATCGCAAGACCATCCACTAGTACTGCCAACCTTTCCATCGATTCTCACGAACCCGAGTGCAGAACCTCACCCATTAATAGTGCAGGACCGTCTAGAATTGGTAGTCTGGACTCTTTCAGGGGATCCTGGGCAGTCCCAGATCTATCGCAAACGACTAAAGACCTCCTATGGGATTCATGGGCACCGGGTACGAGACGTAGCTACATGGCAGCATGGAACGTATGGGATCGCTGGTGTATGGGACGAGACTTCGATCCCTTTACAGCACCTGTATCAGCCATATTGAATTTCCTTTCACACCTGTTCTCCACCGGGAAATCGTACCGATCTATCAATGTTTCACGCTCCGCTATCTCGGCAGCGCACATTCCTATCAACGGTACCCCAGTGGGCCAAGAAGCACTGGTGTGTAGACTACTACGGGGCATCAAATTAGCAAGACCACCAGCTCCGAAGTATCAACGTCTATGGGATGTAGACGTGGTCATTCGTTTCATCAGGGATTGGCCGGATAACACGGCCCTGTCACTCAGACAACTGACTGCCAAGCTTACTTTACTGTTATGCTTGGTATCGTTCCGTCGGGTTTCGGATGTTCGGGCCTTCGACGTGGATGGGTTCTCTATAACCCCCGACGGTATTACGTTTTTTATTTCACGCAGGACAAAGACAGACTCTAAGTCTGTGTCCTATCCCTTTTTTTCCATCGGTTCCTCGGCTTTGCGTTGTCAATACCCTACTCAGATATGTAGAGGTTACGGCACCCCTTCGGCCTTCGGGATCTGGACAATTACTAATCTCTTACACCAAACCTCACAAACCAGTTACTACAACTACACTAGCCAGGTGGATTAGATGGTTACTAACATTAGCCGGGATTGACACTAGTTTCGGGGCCCATTCGGTCAGGGGGGCGGCGGCATCAAGGGCCTTTTTGACGGGAGCCTCCTTGGCTGACATTTTACGTACGGCGGATTGGACAAGAGAAAATACCTTTAGGGTGTTTTATTTTCGCCAATCATCGCACGCGTCGTTTTCGTTTTTACCAGAGCGTTAAAAATGCAAATACGAAGCCTCCTGTCATGTAATAAAATTGTAGATTATGCTAACGTAGTGTACAGATAATCTTAATTTTAATAATGACAGGAGGCGAGTATTTTCCCTCCACTCTTTTCTATCCCGCCCTATACTCTTGGGGGTGTTAGGATATCCGCTGGTAAGTATTGACGCTAGGGTCACACGCTGTAGGACAAGGTAAAAACGGAATTTAGGGACACTGACTCCACACGATATTAGATAGCCAACACAACACTATCAGATTGCAGCTATACCTCACGTTATGTTCAGGTTCACAATTTTATAAATTAGTTTGTAATAAAGATGCTTTCAGTATTGCATGTATACAGACTAGAACAGACGTAATATGCGGACAACAGTTCCATTCCAAAACCTTTCACTTGTTTCTATGTTTTTCAGTTTAACATCGTACGGTAAACGGACACCGATTCCAAGTACCCACAGTTTGTACCGCAAGTTATCAAGTTCAAGTTTCATGGTTCAAGTTATTCAACAATTTCGGAAGTTTCTCCAGGCATGGATACATCAAAGAAAGAGGAAATGGAGAGCCTGTCAGGGACTTATATACTGTATGTGCTGGACTCTGATTGGTTAAAACTTTTTCATTTGATTGATTGACTTGTGCTGCTGGAGGCATAAAGTAAAGAAAGTTTATGCAAATACTCGCCTCCTGTCATTATTAAAATTAAGATTATCCGTACACTACGTTAGCATAATCTACAATTGTTACTTTAATAAAATAATCATGATAATAATAATGAACAGGGACTCTTTTTTTTTTTTTTTTATTAAAACTGGACTTTGTTATGCTATGCATGGCTGACAATTCTATCCATAATCCAGGTTAGCAAATACGTGAACTAATTGCACAGATTTGAAAATATTTATGTGTACTTTAATACATACTGTATTTACAAAAAAAAACCTTTCAATAGAAATCTATGCATTTGCTGGTTTGCCCAGTGGCCAGTCCAGGCCTGTACACAACAGTTTATTGGAGTAGTTACTGTTGGGGGCGGCTACGGAGGCAGTTCCTCCAGTTTTTTCAAACCGATTTCAAATTGAGAGGCTGTGTGTATTGGGGTATAGGTATATTTGGAAGAAACACATTAAAACATGCTAAATCCTCCTATGCTCCAGTTCTCTTCTATATTATTTCTGAAATAGAAACGTCGTGAATGGCGTGAATGGGCAGGTGATTAATGTGACTTAGGGGATAAAAGCATGTAATCATTTAAAGAAATCATACATCAACATTTGTGCCTGGCAGACCAAGTGCACTCTCCTCTTCCACACTTTTAGCGAGGCAGGTGTGTCTGCCTCCCATTCACAAAGAGAACATAATATACTTATTTAAAGAAAATGAATACCTCTCCTGGAACAGAATCTTGAGCACTTGTCGGAGAAGGAATGTTTCTCTATTTTTGCCCTTTCTGAAGGAGGACTTTGGTGATATGAGTGAGATGTGGGTGGTCGAGAAGGTTTGTTCCATGCCGGCTCATTTAAAGACTCCCTACAAAAAAAAATTTAAAAAAATATGGTATAAAACATAAGAAACCAGATCAATAAGTGTAAAATTCAACTACAAGGCAAAACCACCATGATTGTCACAACTTAAATCAAAATAGGAAACGATAATTGAGCTCTGTAAAAAGTACAACACAGTACAGATTTAGATGATTATTTTTCCTCCTGTAAATTAAATATCAAAGGAACACTATAGTCACCTAAATTACTTTAGCTAAATAAAGCAGTTTTAGTGTATAGATCATTCCCCTGCAATTTCACTGCTCAATTCACTGTCATTTAGGAGTTAGATCACTTTGTTTCTGTTTATGCAGCCCTAGCCACACCTCCCCTGGCTATGATTGACAGAGCCTGCATGAAAAAAAAACTGGTTTCACTTTCAAACAGATGTAATTTACCTTAAATAATTGTATCTCAATCTCTAAATTGAACTTTAAATCACATACAGGAGGCTCTTGCAGGGTCTAGCAAGCTATTAACATAGCAGGGGATAAGAAAATCTTAATTAAACAGAACTTGCAATAAAGAAAGCCTAAATAGGGCTCTCTTTACAGGAAGTATTTATGGAAGGCTGTGCAAGTCACATGCAGGGAGGTGTGACTAGGGTTCATAAACAAAGGGATTTAACTCCTAAATGGCAGAGGATTGAGCAGCGAGGCTGCAGGGGTATGTTCTATACACCAAAACTGCTTCATTAAGCTAAAGTTGTTCAGGTGACTATATGCACTGATGTAGAGGAAGGAGTAGAACAACATTGTTAAACAAAGATAAACTATATCTGTTTCACACACTTCTTCCTCAGATGTATAATTCCCAGTACTTTGCCAAAAATAAGAAATGTTCATGTATTCAGTAATTCTTCATTTTTTACACAACAGCCATATTTAGCATATTTAGATGTAAACTGAGCAACAAAAATGTTAAATGCTAACAGTATCTGCATATTGCTCAAATGTTTGGTCTCAGAATTACCCAATTAAATATAGCCCTACATATTTATAATCATACCTTCTGATACAATAGATCTCCAAAATAATATAAGCTGAACGGTATTCAGATTCTAGTGTAATTGAGCACATAATTCTGTTAACAGTAAAGTAAATAAATCTAAACTTCAGAATGAGGAAACCACACATAGAAAGACAAACCTGAAGCTTGGAATCATTCATTCAATTATCTGTAAGTGTTCTTTGATCTACATTGGTAGTATTGGAGCCCTGAACCAGGCAAACAAGTGACAACCTAATATGCAGTTGAAGCTGGCTACCTTGGAACAAGCTTTGTGGGTCTGGGGGATGGGTATTGATATCTCTCTAGAATTTTGAGTATAAAATGTGCTTTTCTGTTAAGGGAACAGGACAACTGCACCACATCAAAGGGACGATGCACGGGGCCATGTACCGTCAAATCCTGAGAACCTCCTTGAAAATGGGTCATGGATGGGTATTACAGCATGACAATGACCCAAAACACACATCCAAGACATCAAAGCAGTGGCTCAAGAAGAAGCCAGTCTCCAGACCTTAATCCCATAGAAAATCTGTGGAGAGAGCTGAAGGTTCAAGTTGCCAAACATCAACCTCGAAACCTTAATGAGTTGGAGAGGATCTGCAAAGAGGTGTGGGACAAAATCCCTCCTGAGATGTGTGCAAACCTGGTGGCCAACTACAAGAAACGTCTGACCTCTGTGATTGCCAACAAGTTTTTGCCACCAAGTACTAAGTCAAAGGGGTCAAATACCTATTTCTCTCATTGACATGCAAATCAATTTATAACGTTTTTGACATGCATTTTTCTGGATTTATTTGTTTGTTATTCAGTCTCTCACTCTTAAAATACACCTGCCATTAAAATTATAGACTGATCATTTCTTTGTCAGTGGGCAAACGTTAAAAATCAGCAGGGGATCAAATACTTTAATCCCTCACTGTAAAGAAACACTATAGCATTAGGAATACATGTTTGTATTCCTAACACTAGAGTGCCTCTGTTCCTAGATGGATAAGAGGTCTCCCCTACTTTTCAAATAAATGTAATAATATAAAAGATTTCCTTACCTTTTTTTTCTCACCTCAACCAACTTCCAAGACATCCTCCTCTGAGGTGGTCCACTCCATTTTGTCAGGATTCGAACCTGGGAACTTGGCAGCTCTGGTGCTTTGTCTTACCTCTGAGCCATCTCTCCGCTTCACTGTTTCCTGTATCTAGCCCGGTCTAGTATCTAGTACTAGAAGCTGGACATTCGTTGGAATCTCCTGCCACTCATGTTACACCTGAGCCTGATGTCTCGTTAGCCAGGTATATAACACTGCCTCTCCCAGAAGGCAGTGTCAGTTCCTTGACTCTGGTGATCATTCTGCTGTTTTGTGTTCTCCAGTTTATTATTGACCTCTGGCTTGTTACTCCGATTATCCTGACTTCTGGCTTCCTCTGACCCTTGGCTTCCCACGACTATTCTCCTGGTTTATTGTTCCTGTACCGCGATTTGGATTTACCTTGCACAGCCCCTGTGCACCGACTCACAGGTCAGGTGTATTCTTGCCTGACCACCTTGGCCTGTGTTTTCTTGCAAGGGTGAGCATACTTCTCTGCCTGCAGGACTCCCAACCCAGGTAAGCCCTGACACATTGGTCCTCATAGAGGAGCACTGGGGACCTAATGCTCATGTGCGGCGAGTACAGAAGAATGCATTTTATGACAGCCAGTAGAGGTGGATTTAATGTTTTACATTGCAGGGTTGAAAGGACAGTGCCACTGCACCCAGACCACTTGATTGAGATGAAGTGGTCTGGGTGACTTTAGTATCCTTTTAACAGTGGTTTGTAAACATTGGCACTGTATATTGTTTTACACTGTTTAAATGAAAAAAGATTCCTTTTAGAAGCACTTAATTAAAAACAAAAATCAAATTTATCTTAAAATGTGTGTTTTTCTCCTATCCAGGCCGACAGACGGGCTAGACAAGTATAGCCAGAGACTCTTAAACCTACTAAACCTGGCAGCACGTAGGGCTCTAGCACAACACTGGATCAAGTCAGAAACCCCACCTATTACGCTAGTACAGACGAAAATCAGAGACAACTGTTTGATGGACAGATTAACGGCCCAGGTGCGAAACACCACAACCACTTACCAAAAAGTATGGGCATTGTGGGAACAATTCGACACCTGACTGCTGGGGGAAACCCAGACCGCAGAGGCAGGACCAACACAGAGACAAAATATAACACAACGCAGAAGGGTACAATACGAAACGAACACAGCCGATGCATACACACAGCAACACGCAAAATGGATCACTTATCCTCATACAACAATAATACGTGACATATGTTTATTACATTTATTATGCTTATTTTTTGTATGTCTTTTATGCATGATATACATGTTACGAAAAAAAAAAATAATCAGACGGTTACCAAGACACCATCGGGCTTCTGCGCAAGCCACACAATGCATACCGGTAGCAATGTAACTGTCATCACCAAAATAAAGAATTGACAAAAAAAGTGTTTTTCAAAGAATGTAAATCATTTGCGGTGTCAAACCTTCCATTTGAAGCATGTGATCTATTTTGTTCCCTTTCTCGGTAAGGTCGGTCTCGGGTGCTTTCCTTGTCTCTGTAGCCTTGACGGTCCCTCCTAGGCCTGTCATACGAGGTACCCTGGGATGATGGGACCTTCTCAGTGTGCACACTTCTTTCCGATCTGGACATTATTTTTCATTCACATGCGTACTCAAGGCAAACTTACTGAACCTGCAGAAACAGAAGTTACATTCTTCAAATAATGAAATGTCTTTTGGATTTTTCTTTCTACTTTATCTTATTTGCATATACCAAAGATGTCAGTTTGAATGTAGCACCACATATATGATAGTTTCCATAATTATATCAGCACTGTTTTATTAAAAAAGTACACTCCAAACACCACAAACGCTATTGCCCACTCCACTTAGCTAAACAGAGCATCAGATGAACACTCTCTGGCAATTAGCTGTATTGGGTTGCTCTTAGCATCATTGAGATATCTGACTTTTCCTTACGTTTTGACAATATACTCTGGGAGGGCACCAGGGCATTTCTGACACCATAAACACTACAGAAGTACTGTATTAATTATGGTACTTGGAAGGTTCAACTTTGTCCTCACAATGTTATCATTGTATCAGCACTATCCCAATCTACAAGCACACCGTTTTTAAGAAGCTTATGATTTTGGATTATTAAGGGCTTTAAACTGAAATATTTTGTAGCAACCTCTTTAATGTAAATGATGGATTTAATTATGTATAAGAAATCTGCAAATGCACATTAGCAAAAATATATAGTGATCTGTGCAATACTAACAAATGATTCTCCCCTCCAATGTCTGATAAATTACTCTGTTATAGCTTAATGGAGGTGGTATACAGCTGTTTATTTGTTAGCCCCATCAACCATGGGTTTTAATTTCAAGTTTCAAGGAGTCTTCCCCATGCATTGGTAGTTCAGCTTGTATCTACAGTTAACATGAACAAATATTAACTCTAGGAAACGCTTACATAGATTAAATATATTTCAGAATTATAAAAAAAATATAAAAAACAAAACAAAAAAAACCTCAACCCTTAGTTCATTGTTTCCAAAGTTAGTAATATTTTATAAAAACATATTAACATGCTTCATTCTTTGTTTTTGTTTTTGAAAAATCTGTTATCACTGCGCCTCAGATAAAAAATGTTGAAACCCTTTGAGAGGAGTCCCAAAGGCTACCTATGTTATTCAATTATCCTTGACATATATAACTTCACCATGCTATACATCAAAGGTGCTTGCAGTATGTGCTATTTCATGTGCTGGGGAGTGCATATCAAAGAAGTCTGTGGGGTCTATTTGTTTATTTTCCTCTTACAACACATACTGCTGCAAGGCAGCACCTTTCACTTATCACCCAACACCATGGTGAAGTTTTTATGTGACTAGTAGATTTGACAAACATACTGGTATCAGACACAGGAAGTATTACAACATACATTTGACATTAATCGGTTTTGCAGTGTAATCATATTATAAATCAGCCTACAGCAAACATACTACTATCAGCAGCAAAAGATAATCAAGGTTTAAGTACATACGAGATAATACAGAAAAAAAACTGACCTTGCTGCGCAATTTTACACGTCCAGAGAAAATATAGCTTAATGCCTCTTCCTTATCGCACTGATTCCACTGAAACCACAAGTAATAAGTAACAGGTGCAACTGGTCTAGCAAGTATTTCTTAGTATGAGACTGGATCTTGCTGCTTGGATAGTTACTCATGTTCCAATGCAAGGAGGTAAACAAGCACCGCCTTTCACATTACTTAGTTTCAGGTAAAGGTATGCAGAACCCTACTGGCAGAGTCAGGTTAGGCAGACAAAGCATTGGTTCTCCTCTGTCATAAAAGGCAAGTTACCAAAGGTAACTTAAAAATATGTTTCTGTATATTATCCTAAAGGGTGACCTGGGTAAACAATATAGGACAATTAAAACGTGTTATACAGTACAGAGCTGGTTTTGAGACATTATAAAGCTGCAGTTTCACAGTACTCGGCAGTACTCTGAACACACGACAATAGTCAGTGTTATTATGTAACTGCACAATGGTGTAAATAAAGCTGGGATGCTGACGTTTAAATGGAACCAGTGAGCTGTGGTAATAATCGATTCTGAAAGTCTCATGTATCTGATACGAGTTATATATGTACAAAATATTTGACTTATTTCCCAAGTTCAGAACAGAATCTGCGTTGCCGAACAGTGATCCAGAAGTATGTTTGGTTATTATCATTCAAAGTTTTATGCAAAATCAGAATAATCATTGCCAAGGCAGGTGTCGGCGAATGTGGAGTTTTGCTACTGAAGATGGAGTTATTTACAGTGGAATGTGGAGACATTTTGGGTAGAGGAGGAATGTCAAAATATTGGTGGCAGACATGGACTATTGTCAGGAGAATATAAGGATGACAATTGTGGCAGTATAATAGGGGTGGGGGTTAATTGGCAGAAATAGCAGGGAAGGGTGTCTTTGGAGGGGGAATCATTGGTATATAAATTGGCGGGATACTTGATATGAATATGTAAATAAAGAGAAGAAATGGATTGATAACTGAATGTTATTACAGGGATACATTACACAGCTATATAGGTGCAGTGTGTATAGGCCTATCGTAGTGTTTCCTAGCAATAGAAGGTTTCTGAGTATCACACAGCTCCACAGCAATATTCAGGAAGTATGAATGTAGCACAGAGATTTATAGCAATGTGCAAAGTGCAGCAATTTCCAGTGTGCATGAGTGTACAGGGCCAACTTTAGGTCATTAGGCGCACTGTGCGAAAAATCTTCACAGCCTTCCCTCATCATACCCCTTCTTCATTTATAGTGTGTGTGTTTAGGCTAGTGTAGTGTTTCTATTGGGGATTTATTAAATTTTTATTTACAGATAGGGAGCAGGCTGACCTCTAGTGGTCAGTGTGCTGGGAATCTGGTCTGCCAGACTGTTACAGACAGGACAAGAAATTTTACCTTATCGTTGGGATTGCTGTTTCTGCTCCGGAGCACCGGGTGGCTGCTGGGATTGAGTGCAGCACCTATCTGCATTATTGCAATACTGTTACAGACAGACACACACACAATTACAGATTGTCTCACTTACAGACACATACACAGTTATAGGCAATCTCACACAGTTACAGACAGACACACACACACACATAGGCGTGCGCACGGGGTGTGCCGGGTGTGCCTAGGCACACCCCTAATCTCTGTGGCATGCCTATGGATTGAGACCGGCAGGGGAGATCTCAGAATCTCCCCTGTCGGCTCATGCAGAGCCGGCGCTATCCGAGCGCCGGCTCTGCTCTAAGCCTCCATGGGCCTGTGGGGAGATCAAAAATCTTCCTCACCGCCCCACAGCAGCATGGAGGGAGGCAGGAGAGGACCCGGGGAGCTCTAACCAGATCTTGTGAGAGTGAACTCTAGCCCCGCAGGAGATGAGATGGCACATAGCAGCAAGGATCCCCCTCTCTACATAAGGTAATGATACCGGAGAAACTGACGGAAGCGAAGCACAGAGAGATGGACACAGGTTTCTTCAGGAAGGAAGAGATTCTTTATTGGATCACCGATCGGGACTCAGAGGGACTAGCGTCACCAAAATACAGCAAAGTCTGAGCCCCGGACAATAGTGCAGGCTCCTTATATAGGCATATAACTCCTCCCATATTAAGCTCCACCCGCACATTCTCTTAACCAATCAACCCAAATAAGAATTAACTTCCTGTTTGACCGCATGGCTTGTCCAGCACAATGGAGGAGGGGGAATACTATATCCTGTATTCTTGCACATGCTCCGTACACTACTGATCGTATCTTGCCTCGTGCAACCAACTGATCGATACGTCAGCATATGCACGTACACATGCCACGTGGTAATCTCGGCCTACTAAATTTATTTTTACCGAGATTCCACCACATTCCCCCCTTTGATGCCTCTTGATATTTTACAATTACTTGAGGCATCACTTAACCTTGGTTTGCTTACACCGCAAGTTACCTTGAACCAGACCAGACTTATCTTATGATGTGAATCTTTTAACACTCATCTTCCTGCATTGATTCTCCTTGATCTAAAGCCTTATACTTATAAATCGCCATTATCTGTGCAGCAGCCTTCCTCTCTGCTATACTTCCTATCAGGCTTTGCACAGACCTAACTACTAAGGGTATAAGACACGGTAGGAGTAGACACAACAGTAAAATCAGTAGGACTCCACCTACCACTGCCTTAAGCCCTCCAAACCATTCATACCAGCTACCAAACCAACTACTTGGATTGTACCCTTTCCATACCTGAGTCTCTCTGCTATACTTCCTATCAGGCTTTGCACAGACCTAACTACTAAGGGTATAAGACACGGTAGGAGTAGACACAACAGTAAAATCAGTAGGACTCCACCTACCACTGCCTTAAGCCCTCCAAACCATTCATACCAGCTACCAAACCAACTACTTGGATTGTACCCTTTCCATACCTGAGTAGGCACATGCGCTAGTTTAACCATATGGCTAGTAAGCTCAGCTATTGCTTGCCCTTCGTCGTCTATTTGAAGACAGCAATTGCTTAGGTTAAACTTCCCACATACACCTCCCTCTACTGCCAAAAGGTAATCCAAGGCTAATCTATTTTGGTAGACTGCTGTCCTCATCCTGGTGTTATGCTTCGCTAGAAGATTGAGCGCTTGTGATGTCTCATTTGTGATAATCTCAACCACCGCCTGTAATCTTATAATACGGTTGAGCATATAAATAGGGGTTCTATAACCAAAGGTACCATCCTCAGCCCACGTGGCTGGCCCATAATAGTCTATGATACGCTGGGGAGGCCATTCATTATCTTCCCAGGTGCCTATCTCTATGGGTCCCCTTTTCTTCCTATGATTCACATCATACACTTTAACACCTAAAGTCTCACCTGTTTCAATCGGTAACAAGAAGAAGGATGGTTTGAGCATACCCAACACACATGCCCCTTCCCAGTCCTGTGGCAGCTCCGAATAGGCTTTCTTACCACAGATCCAGTACAAATTTGCTGGGGCTCTCCAGGTAGATGTGATGGATAAATCAAACCACACATCCTTTAAATTGGCGTATCTAGCAAACGGGTTTGATGGTTCTGAGACATTTGAAGCCGACCACCAAGTTGTATTCTTTGTATCATCATCATAAGCTTTTTGCCCTAGACAAGTTAATTCTCCTACAGAAGTGTTATACATTATTCCTTTCCTTGCTATGCAAACATAACCTATGATGGAGGTCTTTAATCTCCACTCAGATTTACCTCTAACACTCATATGATAATCGGCTTGTGTAGATATTAATTGGTCAACTGCCTCAGAACCGGACATTACCTCCTTTGCTTCCCAAGGCCATTGGTCTCCCATGTTAGTACCTCCACACACATAGCAGTTGGTAACATTAAGACTACCGGCAATACTTTCAGCTAGATCGATAAACAGGTTTTTAGCATTATGGGGGATCTTATTATCTATACTCATCTCTTCGTAAAAGGAATGGTATACTTGATGAGTCTGGGAGGATACCGTATCAGTCTCTATTCCTATAAACAATAATGTCCCAGGATCTAAACCCGTCCCGTATATCTGAAACCCAAATAAATTTCCATACTTATCTAAGAACTTGTCGGGGTTATTAATGAGTATATGGACTGGGTTGCATTCCATAGACTTACAATAAGGGCTAGTCGGCAACTTAGTCACTATCATGTCTTTGTCTACTGTCTGTCCCCAAGTCGCCCACCCCACACAAGACCAATATGGACAAAAGTTATAGTCTTTATTTGGGCATCTAGGACTCACATATTTATTTTTGCTACTGGGACAAATGTATTTATCGTTAGACCCATACGTCCTCTCCCATCTAAGATCCCCACATACATTCCACGGCTTTCTACCACTCGATATCGCTTTACACGCATCAAATAGCAGAACACCCGAAGAATGTACGGATTCTAACACCGTCTTATTAATTAGGGTCCCCTGAGGATCTCCATTCCTGAGAGTCAACCAAATTGTACGAGGTTGATACTCTGGACTGAAGCACTTAGGTTCTCCTACTCCTAAATGGCACACACTATAGTCTATATTTAAGTATCTACATCTCAATACATCTCCTTTACACTCGTATTGTGAATGCCAAATTAGGGTTTGGGAAATATGGTTACCTGTTCTCGTAGTCTTAATGCATACCTCACAGCTAGGAGTGTCGGTACCTCTACCTTCCTGAATATAAAAACACATATAAATAAACACAATCAAAAGCACATCTTTCGCCGTCATCCTCAGTCTTCGTCCGTGCGATGGAACCTCAGCTTCCAGGATGTGAGGGCTGCAGGGAATGGAGTTCTGCTCGTCTTCACAGGTGTCCCTTCGAGACTTTCCTGGCTTATACACTATGTGATGGTAAGCGGACAGGCTTTATTATGGCCTTCTCACTCACACCTGTAACAATAAAATTTGTAATCCACAATAATTCCTCGTTACTCCGACTGAGTAGTGCGTTTCAACCGGATCTTGCAGGGATTCTCTGGATCTGCTGTAACTTGCCAAGAATCAACTGCTGCTGGCTTAACCCTGGAGTGATGTATCCACGGAGTCACTTCTGCTACTTTTATCGCTGTAGGGGTAGACAAAAGAACAACATAAGGACCTCTCCACTTGGGCCCTAACGGTACATTATTCCACTCTTTAATCCACACTTGGTCTCCTGGATGATAACTATGAACAGGGGGATAAATATTCACAGGTAATCTATCTTGTACCCATTTCTGTACCTCCTCCATAGTCTTACCCAACTCTACAACCTGCTGCCGGGTAATTCCTTCTCCCAACTGACTCAAATCCCCCCTTAAGTTACCAAGTACGGGAGGTGGTCGCCCATACATAATTTCAAAAGGAGAGAGGCCCATCCTTCTGGTAGGGGTACTGCGGATTCGCAATAGAGCTATAGGTAAGAGAACGTTCCACTTAAGTTGGGTTTCCTGACACATTTTAGCCAACTGGTTCTTTATAGTTCTATTCATTCTCTCTACCTTACCAGAACTCTGGGGTCTATATGCAGTATGAAGCCTCCACTTTATACCAAGCATATGAGTCAGTTGTTGTAGGCACTGGTGAACAAAAGCTGGACCATTGTCCGATCCTATAGAACAGGGTAGTCCATATCGGGGTATTATTTCTCGTAGCAGGAATCTCACAACTTCTCCTGCTTTCTCTGTACGAGTAGGACATGCTTCTACCCAGCCTGAATAGGTGCACACAATTACCAGCAGGTAACGATGTCCACCCGATTTAGGCATCACTGTAAAGTCTATTTGTAGATCGGACATGGGGAGTCCCCCCATAAACTGGACTCCTGGTGGTTTTACTGGTCCTTGTCTTGCATTATTCTTAGCACACGTTACACATCTGCGTACAATGGCCTGAGTCAAGTTGGACAATCTTGGTATGTAGAAATGTTTCCTGAGAGATTCTTCAGTACTGTCTCTCCCAGAATGTGTCCCGTTATGATAATTTTGGACAATTTCTACTGCTAGTGATGCTGGTATGACTATTCTTCCATCTTCTAGCTGATACCACTTGTTCTCCAAATACTTTCCCGGTTCAGTCTTTAACCACTCCTCTTCTTGAGCTGTATAAACTGGAGTCCATTGGGACAATGGAGTTGGTATAAGAGCAGCTATATGCCCCACATACTCCTGTCTTCCTGATTCAGCAGCACGCTTAGCTGCACTATCTGCCATCCGATTTCCCTTGGTTACATCACCATCTCCTCTCAGATGCGCTCGACAATGTATAATACCGACTTCTTTCGGCTCCCACACTGCTTCCAATAGTTGTAGGATTTCAGCTGCGTACTTGATTTCTTTGCCTTCTGAATTCAGTAGTCCTCTTTCTTTATACAAAGCTCCGTGGGCATGAGTGGTTAAAAACGCATACTTAGAGTCCGTATAGATATTTACTCTTAAACCTTCAGCCAATTGTAACGCTCGTGTTAGTGCTATTAATTCTGCCTTTTGTGCTGATGTTCCTTTTGCCAGTGGCCGAGCTTCTATCACCTTGTCTATTGTTGTCACTGCATATCCTGCATAGCGGATCCCTTCTTTCACATAACTACTGCCGTCGGTATAATATTGAACATCGGGGTTCTGGATGGGAAAATCACGAAGATCTGGTCTACTTGAAAATACTTCATCCATTACTTCCAAACAATCATGTTGACTTTCAGTAGGTTGTGGCAAAAGGGTAGCTGGATTTAAGGTGTTTACAGTCTCTAAATGCACTCTTGGGTTTTCACACAACATTGCTTGATACTTGGTCATACGGCTGTTACTAAACCAATGATTTCCTTTGTAATCCAACAACGTCTGTACTGCATGTGGGACTCGTACATAAAGTTCTTGACCCAGAGTGAGTTTATCGGCTTCAGCTACTAGCAGGGCGGCTGCAGCTACGGCTCTTAGACAAGGTGGAAGTCCGCTGGCCACTGCATCCAGTTGCTTAGACATGTAGGCAACAGGTCTTTGCCATGATCCCAAGTACTGTGTCAATACTCCCACAGCCATTCTTCTCTGCTCGTGTACATATAAGTAGAATGGTCGTGTGTGATCAGGTAGACCTAATGCTGGGGCACTCATCAAAGCCTTCTTCACATCTTCAAATGCCGTTTGCTGTTCTTGGGTCCATAAGAAGGGGTCGTGCTCTGTACCTTTGATGGCTGCGTACAGAGGTTTTGCTAGTATCGCATAGCTGGGAATCCATATCCTACAGAAGCCTGCTGCCCCCAAGAATTCTCGCACTTGTCTTCTATTCTTGGGTATTGGTATTTGGCAGACAGCTTCTTTTCTCTCTGGCCCCATAATCCTTTGACCTTCAGAGATATGGAATCCCAGATACTTGACAGTTGGCAAACACAACTGAGCCTTCTTTCTAGACACCTTGTATCCTGCCTTCCAGAGAATGTGTAGTAGATCGTGCGTTGCTTGCTGACAGATTTCTTTTGTAACTGCTGCTATCAACAAGTCATCTACATATTGTAACAAGACACACTCTCCTGGGATGGACTCGAAATCCAATAGATCTTGACTTAGGGCTGAACCAAATAGGGTAGGTGAATTTTTAAACCCTTGGGGTAGTCTTGTCCAAGTCATTTGGCGTTTTGAGCCCGTTACAGCATTCTCCCATTGGAAAGCGAAAATACATTGACTTTCTGCGGCAATTCGGAGGCAAAAGAAGGCATCTTTGAGATCTAAGACTGTGAAGTAAGTAGCCCCGCCCGGAATTAAAGCAAGCAGGTTATATGGATTGGGTACAACTGGATGTATACTAACAACCGCATCATTGACTGCTCTTAAGTCCTGCACAGGTCGATACTCATCTGTACCGGGCTTTTGAACAGGCAGCAATGGGGTGTTCCAGGGGGAAGTACAGAATTTTAGGATACCATACCGTATGAACTTATCCAGATAGGATTGGATGTTCTTCTTAGCCTTCTGTGGGATGTGGTATTGTCTTAGGCTCACTGGATAAACCCCAAGTTTCAGTTCAATTTTTATAGGTGGAATATTGCGGGCCAGTCCTGGTGGGTTGTTCTCTGCCCAAACTCCTGGTATGTTAAACAATGTCTCATCACTCCTAGGGTTTTGGCTAGTCAACGCTGTATAAAGTCGCCACTCTTCTTCTTTTGGTACGGATAAAGTCATAATACCTGAGGGTCCATTAAACTTTAAGGATGTTGTTCCATTTGGTAGGAACGTAATCTGCGCTTGTAATTTTGATAGCATATCACGTCCCAGCAATTGGACTGGACATTCAGGCATATAAAGGAATTGGTGTTTTACTACGTGGCCTCCCAATGTACAGAGTCGACTTTTAAGAACCGGTTTTTCAGCACTTCTTCCAGTTGCTCCTATCACAGTAATAGTCCTTCCAGATGGAGGAGCAACTAGATTAGTCACCACTGAATGTTCAGCACCAGTGTCGATCATGAACGCACTCCTTTTCCCCCCTATTGATACATCGACCATAGGCTCCGCTCGACCAAGGGGGATGGAGCCCGGTCGGTATCAATAGTCCTCCATGACCGTGTCAGCCAATCCTACGAAGTCCCTACCTTCTCTATCGCGGGACCTTTGCGCTGCTGGAATATACCTGTCTTCCCTAACACTTCCTCTGTTCCCATTACTCCCTCTATACCCATTACTCCCTCCGGGGCCTCCTCTACCTCTCGCTCTGCCTCTAAAGTTTCCGTAACCTGACCTAGGTCTGTCTCTCTCAGACTGTTCTCTTCGCGGACACTCATTTCTCCAATGCCCTTCTTCCCTACAGTAAGCGCACTGATTCCTACTTAGAGGTTCCTCATTCCACTTACTATCGCCTCTATCTGGGCCCCGTCTATCTACGCCTGCGATCGCTACCGCTAGCATATCAGCCTTTTTACGCATCTTGCGCTCTTCCTCTTTCTTATTTTCTGTATCCCTGTTCATATAAACCTTATTAGCTACCTCCATTAGTTGGGTGATGGACATACCTGCAAACCCTTCTAACTTTTGTAACTTGCGCTTAATATCTCCGTATGCTTGGCTGACAAAGGCGGAGTTAACCATTCGGGAATTGTCTGCGTCTTCCGGATTAAAGGGGGTATACAAGCGGTATGCCTCCAATAATCGGTCATAAAAGACACTGGGCGCTTCATCGCTTTTCTGGATCACCTCAACTGTCTTCGACATGTTAATGGCTTTCTTTCCTCCTGCTTTCATGCCAGCAATTATAGCGTCTCTATAGGCTCTGAGTTGAACCATATCAGCACCATTTACGTTCCAATCGGGATCAGTGTTGGGATAATGTGTTGTGGCCCATGCTGCTGGATTAGCTTGGTTCAAAGCACGGGCTCTATCCTCTAGTGCTTTAATGGCTGCTTGATTTATTCTTGTCCTTTCCTCATTGTTAAATAAAGTCATTAGTAACTGCTGGCAATCAGCCCATGTCGGATTATGCGTCTGTACTATTGAGGTGAACAGATCAGTCATGGCTTGTGGTTTCTCAGTATACGAGGAATTATGGGTCTTCCAGTTTAAAAGGTCGGTAGTGGTAAATGGGACATATACGAAGACTGGGTCAGCGTGTGCCATTTGACCTGCGGCATCGATATAAGCTGACCCGGGATTTAGGCGAAGAGGCATCTGATAGTGCTTTAATTGTTGGGCACCAGTCAACTGTCGGGTTTGGATAGGGCTACGTAGAGAGGCGTCAGTCATGGGTTCCAGTCGGGGAGAAATAGGGTGTGGGGATGTGGGAGTTTGGTTTTGGGAAAAGGTGGTAAATAGAACACTTCGGGCCGAGCTAGATGAAGCTTGACCGGAAGTCTGAAGTGGCGCCAAATCAGGATATTCGTTTTTAATGGGGGTGGGTTCTGGTTCCGGAAGGGGAGATTTAGTACGAGGGGGGGTGGATCCTGTACTGGAGGAGGAAGCGGAAGTGGATGAGGGTAATGAGGGGAGGGGTGCAGGACTTCCTGCGTTTGCGTCACTTCTTCTTAACGGAAAGTAAGGGGGCGGCAAAGGGATCTCGGACTCAGGGGGCGTGTCCAAAATGGGCCTAACACCAGTCCTAGTGGACGAACAAGTCCTAGCTACCATGAGGCGACACTGCTCCTCGTGGCATGTCTGGAGCCATTTTGGCGAGTCATTTACGGCCTGTCTCCAACAGTCAATATAAGGAAACTGGCCGTAAAGTTCAGGCCTACCTGATACAGCCACGTGTAAGCGCTGTACCAGAGTTGGATCCAAACTGCCACGTGGCGGCCATGCCGCAACCAAAGTAGGCCACTCCCTAGTACACAAAGTAACTAAACGCACAGGAGACATCTTAACCCCAAAATCACAAGTTTTGAATCCCTTTTTAAAATTCTTCACCATACAACCTAAGGGATCCGGAATCGTTGACTGCGACGCACCCATACTTAACAATGGAACGTCGTCGACAACGAATACTATACACGCGTACTATTCAACAGTCACACCCGTTTCCTCTGGCAACAGCACCACGTGGTACGGTTACCAAGTGAAACGTACACAATAACAATAAACACTCAGGGAATTCCCGTACACACACAGCTGTTACACCAGTCACTATATAATCAATATTATGCCCTTTGGCGTAACTATACAGTCACCCACGCTATAATTCTCTATATACGAATTACCCGTCTATAACACACCCCAGTAACATCGTCTTTTACAAATAGCGGTTACAGTACGGTTAGCATAGGTCAAAGCACAAGTTAAGGTCACAATACAATTATTAGTGGTTATGGTGTTAAACATGCAATGGACGACAATGATTAGTACTTATTATACAATGTCAGTAAATATACAGGGTTATGGTACCGTGCACTATAATACAGCAACACACTATTAACACTCTCGCTAGACGGCTGAGCTCGCGCTATCTAACAAGATATACACGCTACTAAACAATCGCTAACACATTTACAATTCCCAACTAAACTATTGGCCAGTACCTTGAATGGACTACCTAAAAACAATCTACATACGTTTTGGTTAGCCACACTGCCCAATCACCACATATATAGCGAGCTAGAGAACCGAATTTACACAGACGCCTCTTAGTCGCACTATACAACGAGCTAGAGGACCGAATTTACACAGACGCCTCTTAGTCGTACTATCAAAAGTCTAGTGGGTTCCAAATTTACACGCCTTCCCACTTAGCCCAGATAGGATGAGAACTAGCGAACCGGATTTACACAGACGCCGCTTAGTCTCCCGGTCCCTCCGACCTAGCGAACAAAATATACACCCTAGAACGCTAGTCTAGACAAGACACCGGTGTCCGGCTAGGGCTTATTTTACACCAGAGCGCCCCGCCTGACTAACCAAATCAAACGGTCTGACTAAAGAGCGTTCGATCGAGCGGTGCGCCTTCGCTCCTTCCCTCCGACAGAGGGGGCAGATACACAGATTCAAAACCCCTTTGGGCCTACCGCACAATCGGTATACCCCTAGTGGGTCCTGCCGTCTAAAACAGCAGTTGTCTTACCTCCTCGTTCCTGAACCTGAGTTCACACTCATCGACGGGGACACCCCAGCACTTCTCACGTAGAGGCCGATGATCTCCTGGACAACGGCCCAGTGGCGCCGAGACGAAGGGAGGTCCACGCAGAAGTTCAGGGGTGCAGCCGTAGAGAACGTGGGCAAAGATAGACCGTCTCACGCCTCTGCCTCTCAGCTACCGTTGAACGATGAGCTTCCCAGCCAATGCACCAAATGATACCGGAGAAACTGACGGAAGCGAAGCACAGAGAGATGGACACAGGTTTCTTCAGGAAGGAAGAGATTCTTTATTGGATCACCGATCGGGACTCAGAGGGACTAGCGTCACCAAAATACAGCAAAGTCTGAGCCCCGGACAATAGTGCAGGCTCCTTATATAGGCATATAACTCCTCCCATATTAAGCTCCACCCGCACATTCTCTTAACCAATCAACCCAAATAAGAATTAACTTCCTGTTTGACCGCATGGCTTGTCCAGCACAATGGAGGAGGGGGAATACTATATCCTGTATTCTTGCACATGCTCCGTACACTACTGATCGTATCTTGCCTCGTGCAACCAACTGATCGATACGTCAGCATATGCACGTACACATGCCACGTGGTAATCTCGGCCTACTAAATTTATTTTTACCGAGATTCCACCACAGTAAGAGGGAAGGGGGGATATTTACTAATTTGCCCCCACCCCCACAATCCCTTCAAACACACAGCACCCACACAGCACACAAACAGCACCCACACACACACACACACAATAAACTAACAGCACCCTCACAAACACACACAGCACCCTCACACGCAGCACCCTCACACACAGCACACTCAGCACACTAACAGCACCCTCACAAACACAGCACCTTCACACACAAACAGCACCCTCACACACATACAGCAACCTCACACACATACAGCAACCTCACACAGCACACTAACAGGACCCTAACAAACACACACACACACAACCTCACCCACATAGCAGGGCCGGATTAAGAGCACACTGGGCCTGGTGCTGACAATTATGATGGGCCCGATTACGGAATCTTATCGACCAAAAACACTAAAACAGTCATACCTCCCAAGCGTCATGTATCTGATGGAGATGGTGCTGGAGGGAAACTCATAGGATTCAGCTATAAGAAAACACATACTCTATGCTAATCTCTCTCTAATTTTTGCTTTCATATTTCAAGTAAATCCATACCCCCTAACAGCAGTGTCCAGTGAAGCAGGAAGTCAATGGGCACGGTAAAAGGGTGGGCCACTGGTGCAAATCACGTAACCAGAACTGCCAAAAGGGGAGAACATGCCCAAAAAGGGGGCATGTCTGTCCAAAGAGTTTGAAGGACAGCCTGGCATGAATGCATGTCAGGCTGCCCGCCAATAATGCAGGCTGTCCAACTAAGGGCATACTATGCAGGCAGCACCCTGAGCTTGACATAAATGTGTCTAATGATGCGCTCACTCCATGCTTTCTAAGGACTGTCCCCTAGCACTCGCTGGTCCACTTGTCTCCTTACCTTCTTACTAGCAGGCAGAAGTTCCTGGTATATAGTCTGGGACAGAGAAAAGGTGTATGTAGTAAGTGTAAAAGAAAGGAGACATGCCACAGTGTTAGAGAGACCAACGTCTGCATTACCTAAACTAATTTTATTGTCAGCCAGTCCACACAAGTTTTGTTCCCATACATCCCTCTTAAGCTTCCAAACTTAAAGGGACACTATAGTCACCAGAACAACTACCACTTATTGTATTTGTACTGGTAAGTAGAATCATTCCATTCAGGCCCTTTGCAATAAACACTGTCTTTTCAGAGAAAATAACTCCACTGGCCACTCCTTAGATGGCTGCTAGAGGTGCTTCCTGTGGCAGTACTGCCTAGTGTGCAGCACTGCCATTCAGTGTCTCCACCCTCTGCATGCAGACACTGAACTTCCCTCATAGAGATGCATTGATTCAATGCATCTCTATGAGGAGATGCTGATTGGCCAGGGCTATGTTGGACTTGTGCTGGCTCTGCCCCTGATCTGCCTAGTTGACAGTATCAGCCAATCCTATGGGGAAGTATTGTAATTTGCTCAGACCACCACTTCTGATGATGTCAGCAGACAGTCAGTTCAGAGGCAGATCCAGCAGCATATTTTACTGTATTTAGGGAGTCAAGAAGGGGCCAGGGTGGTTGTTTTAACATAATAGGGTCAGAAATACATGATTGTGTTCCTGACCCTATAGTGCTCCTTTAAGCAAGAGTATGTGAAGAGTAGTTAGGGTTGCCACCTTTTTGGAAAATAAATACAAGCCTTAATCATTTGTATAATCAAGAGGAGTGACATCAGAGAAAATTCTGTAAAATCACCAACAAACTACTCAGTTTGATTCTGCTGTATAGATGGATTGCTCCCAGTGTCTCAGTCTCGCAAGTCACCAAGTGTCTCAGTGTCCCTATGTATCACAGTGTCAGTGTCCCCATGTCACCCAGACCCCTAGTCTCCCAGTGTCCCCATGTCTCAGTGTGTCCCTGTGTCACTAGGATACTGGGGACACAGTGAGACATGGGGACACAGTGAGACATGGGGACACTGAGAGACCCAGGGTGTCAGGGTACCTGCGGTCTCTACCTCCGAAAGAGGTAGAGACTTAGCTGTTCCTCCATCCAGACGGCCTGATGGCTCCCTTCCCCAAGGTCTATCCGGTCATGCAAGGCCGGCCGCGAGGGAGTGACTGCCTTTTACAGCATCTAGGCAGGAAGTTGTCATCAGGACACTCCTCCGGAACGACCTGTCACTCAATTGCTGCAGGACCAATCAGGACGCCTCGGAGGCGTGGTTACTGCTCTGAACAGGGTATTTAACAGAGCTTCGTTCATTAGCTCATTGCCCTGTCGTGGTTCTAGCTTGTTCTAGTCACTCAGTGCTTGTGTATTCGATTATCCCTTTTGGTTTTGACCCGGCTTGTTTACCTTACTCTGCTTATCTCTGTTACCCTTGATTCGGCTTGTCTCTCGCTTACCTGTCTTCTGTTACCCTCGACCTCGGCTTGTCTTTGACCATTCTATACTGTACTACTTACGTTAGTCCGGCCATTCTAAGGTCCGGTATACGTTTCTGGCTACTGTTTGTACTCTGCGTGTTGGATCCCTGTCCCGATCCTGACATTACGACAGGGCCCATGGATCCTGCAAGTACAAACAGTCAGCTTGCTTCTCCTGATCCTAGGTTTGAAGCCATGGATCACAGAATGGATCAGATGGCGCTTGCGCTACAGGCTCTATTATCTCGTGCCAATAACCCACCAGAGGAGATACGTAATACCCCTGTTTCTCCTGTCGGTTCAGGTCTAGAGGTAGCCACAGTGGGTGCTTCTTCTCGCATTACCCCCCCAGTACGCTATGGTGGGGCTCCTGAGAAGTGTCGTGGGTTCTTAAACCAAATTAGTATCCATTTTGAATTGCAACCTCGCTCTTATCCTACAGATAGGGCAAAGGTAGGATTTATTATCACCCTACTTATTGAGAAAGCTCTGAGATGGGCCAACCCATTATGGGAGAACGATAACCCATTAGTTTATAACTATAACGCCTTTGTAGCTGCTTTTAGAAGAACATTTGACCCTCCAGGTAGAAAGGTTAATGCAGCCAGATTACTGTTGCGTCTGAAACAGGAGAACCGAACACTGGTGGATTATGCACTAGAGTTCAGGTCTCTGGCGTCAGAGGTCAAGTGGAATGAGCAGGCGTATATGGATGTATTTTTGAATGGCTTATCTGAAGTATCTGAAGTAATCCTTGATGAGGTTGCTACCAGAGAACTCCCTGAGAATTTAGAGGATTTAATTTCGTTCATCTCTCGTATAGATGAACGTTTAAGAGAGAGACAGAACACTCGAGAGAGGAACCGGAGACCTTCTTTTAGGTTCGCCCCCGCTTTTCCAAGTCCTGACTCCACGGTATCTTTGCTTCCTGAACCTATGCAGATAGGGTATACCCGCCTCTCTGAGGAGGAAAGACAGTACAGGAGAAGAGAGGGTTTGTGTATGTATTGTGGAGCTAAGGGTCACTTACTCTCAAACTGTTCTAACCGCCCGGGAAACGCTCGCACCTAAGTCTCTCTAGAGGACAGGCCTTGGGTGTTTCTATTTTGTCCTCTACTCCTAATTATAAAGATCACAGGCTTCTGCTACCAGTTTCCTTAACTTGCGGGAGGGAAGTAGTAAGGACTATGGCTTTGATAGATTCCGGTGCTGCTGAGAATTTTATCGACCAAGCCTTTGCTAGTAAAAACAATTTCCCATCCCAGCTAAGGGAGACACCCTTGGCCGTTGAGGCCATAGATGGTAGACCACTACTAGACCCTGTTATCTTTCGTGAGACCATACCCATTGAGTTAAATGTTGGTATCCTACACGTGGAGAATTTATCTCTTCTGCTCATTTCGTCTCCTTCCGTTCCCATAGTTCTGGGGTACCCATGGTTGAAAGAACATAACCCTATTATTGATTGGGAATTAGGGGAGATACTCTCGTGGGGCCAGGGCTGCCAGGATCGGTGTTTGTGCAAGGTTTCTCCATTAGCTAATATTAACATACAGGAGAATCCTACTCAGTCCACAGAAAGACAAATACCAGACCTTTACCTAGACTTAAGGGCAGTGTTTGACAAGAAGAATGCCGATTCTTTGCCGCCACACAGGTCATTTGACTGTAAAATTAAGCTTCTACCCGGGACTATGCCTCCGAGGGGCCATGTATATCCTTTGTCTGTTCAGGAAAACTCGGTTCTAGAGGAGTATATTCAGGAGAATTTAGAAAAGGGATTCATCAGGAGGTCTTCTTCTCCGGCCATTAAAAAGAAAGATGGCACGCTGAGACCTTGTATCGATTACCGAGGCTTGAATAAAATAACTGTCAGAAATGCCTATCCCATCCCACTGATTACCGAGTTATTTGATCGTCTTAAGGGCTCCAAAATCTTCACCAAGTTAGATCTCAGAGGGGCTTACAATTTGGTGAGAATCCAGCAAGGTCACGAGTGGATGACGGCATTCAATACCCGGTATGGCCATTACGAATACACTGTTATGCCATTTGGACTATGCAATGCTCCTGCAGTATTTCAAGAGTTGATTAATGAGGTACTTAGGGAGTTTCAGCATGATTGTGTTATTGTTTACCTGGACGACATACTAATACACTCTAAGGAGATTGAGACTCACCATAGACAGGTCAGAAAGGTGTTACACAAACTTCTGCAACATGGTCTATACTGCAAATTGGAGAAGTGCAGTTTTGATCAGTCTCAGGTAGACTTTCTTGGGTACGTGATTTCTGGGGAAGGTTTTAAAATGGATCCTGGTAAACTCCAATCTATTTTAGACTGGCCTTTGCCCAAAGGACTCAAGGCTATCCAAAGGTTTATTGGTTTTTCCAACTACTATAGGCGCTTCATTAAGGGTTACTCCTCTATCATTGCGCCTATTACCAATATGACGAAACAAGGGGCTGATACTAAGTTCTGGTCTGAGGAAGCTCTTGGTGCTTTTAAGACTCTCAAGGAACTTTTTGCCTCAGCTCCCATTCTAGTTCATCCTGATACGACTCTGCCTTTCTTGCTCGAGGTCGATGCTTCTGAGACAGGAGTTGGGGCTGTTCTGTCTCAAAGGTTAGGGGTGGATAAACCGTTACACCCTTGTGGTTTCTTCTCTAAAAAAATTTCTGGGCCTGAGAGCAGATATGACATCGGGGAGAGGGAACTGTTAGCGGTCATTAAGGCTTTAAAGGAGTGGAGACATTTACTGGAAGGGACACTACACCCTGTTACTATTCTAACGGATCATAAGAACTTGTCTTATATTGGGGAGGCTAAGCGCTTGTCCGCCAGGCAGGCTCGCTGGGCTTTGTTCCTCACTCACTTTAATTATGTTCTTACATATAGACCTGGTTCTAAGAACTCTAAAGCCGATGCTTTGTCTCGTCAATATGAACCATCCACTATAACTGAACCACTTCTGTCCTCCATAGTTCCTAAGGGGAATATCATCGCGAACACGAATCTCAGGATTCACTCTCCATTGCTTTCTGAGATCATGAAGTTTCAGCATTTGGCACCCAAACAGACTCCTGGGGATCGACACTTCGTTCCTGCCGCTCTCCAACTGGAGGTGCTACGCTGTCTCCATAACAGCAAGGTGGCTGGGCATCCTGGCATCCGCAAGACTTATGCGCTGGTCTCTAAAGATTTTTGGTGGCCTGACTTACGCAAGGATATTAAAGAATTCATCGGGGCATGTGAAGTTTGTACCAAGACCAAGCTACCCCATTCGCTTCCATGCGGATTTCTGCACCCTTTAGAGGTTCCTGAAAAGCCTTGGTCCTGTCTGGCAATGGACTTCATTGTTGATTTGCCTATCTCTAAAAAGCAGACTGTCATCCTCACTGTGGTAGAAAGATTTACTAAAATGGCTCACTTCATTCCCTTACCTAAACTCCCATCTTCGCCCGAATTAGCGGAGATATTCGCCAGGGAGATTTTCCGTTTGCATGGGATACCTTCCCAAATTGTCTCTGACAGAGGCTCCCAATTTGTTTCCCGTTTTTGGAGATCATTCTGCTCCCAACTAGGCATCAAATTGAATTTCTCCTCTGCCTATCATCCTCAGTCCAATGGAGCTGCTGAACGCACTAACCAAAAAGTTGAACAATATTTACGTTGTTTCGTTTCAGAACACCAGGACGATTGGGTCGGTTTGATTCCTTGGGCGGAGTTTGCACATAACAATCTCATTTGTGATTCTACGCATTCTAGCCCTTTTTTATTGAATTATGGCTTTCATCCTTCCATCCTTCCTTCGGAGTCTTCTTCTCAAGGGATACCGTCGGTGGATGTTCATGTTGCCAATTTAAGAGAGTTGTGGGATCAAACTCGACAAATCCTTCTGCACAATTCTACGCTGGTTAAAAAAACACGCTGACAAACGTAGAAGGGCAGCACCGGTGTTTGTTCCAGGCGATAGAGTATGGTTAAGTACTAGAAACATTCGGTTAAAAGTGCCGTCCATGAAGTTTGCTCCTCGATATATTGGACCTTACAGGGTACTGTCTCAAATTAACCCAGTTGCGTATCGTTTAGCGTTGCCTAATGCCTTACGCATTCCTAATTCATTTCATGTTTTCTTGCTAAAACCATTAATATGTAACAGGTTCTCCTCCACGATCGCCCCTCCCCGCTCAGTTCAGGTGGAGGGTCAGGAGGAGTATGAGGTCAATTCCATCGTTGATTCTCGAATCTCCCGGGGGAAACTGCAATATCTGGTCGATTGGAAGGGTTATGGTCCTGAGGAGAGAAGTTGGGTACCTCAGGAGGAGGTGCATGCTCCCCGTCTCCGCAGGGCGTTTCACTCTCGATTCCCTTCTCGCCCTGGTGTATTCCGCCCGGTGGGCGTATCTGAGAGGGGGGGTACTGTCAGGGTACCTGCGGTCTCTACCTCCGAAAGAGGTAGAGACTTAGCTGTTCCTCCATCCAGACGGCCTGATGGCTCCCTTCCCCAAGGTCTATCCGGTCATGCAAGGCCGGCCGCGAGGGAGTGACTGCCTTTTACAGCATCTAGGCAGGAAGTTGTCATCAGGACACTCCTCCAGAACGACCTGTCACTCAATTGCTGCAGGACCAATCAGGACGCCTCGGAGGCGTGGTTACTGCTCTGAACAGGGCTAACAGAGCTTCGTTCATTAACTCATTGCCCTGTCGTGGTTCTAGCTTGTTCTAGTCACTCAGTGCTTGTGTATTCGATTATCCCTTTTGGTTTTGACCCGGCTTGTTTACCTTACTCTGCTTATCTCTGTTACCCTTGATTCGGCTTGTCTCTCGCTTACCTGTCTTCTGTTACCCTCGACCTCGGCTTGTCTTTGACCATTCTATACTGTACTACTTACGTTAGTCCGGCCATTCTAAGGTCCGGTATACGTATCTGGCTACTGTTTGTACTCTGCGTGTTGGATCCCTGTCCCGATCCTGACACAGGGACACTAAGAGACATGGGGACACTGAAAGACCAGGGGACACAAAGACATGGGGATACTGAGACATTTAGGGAAACTGGGAGAAATGGGGACACTGAGACACTGAGACACTAGGGACATTGAGACACTAGGGACATTGAGACACTAGGGACATTGAGACACTAGGGACATTGAGACACTAGGGACACTGAGACACTAGGGACACTGAGACACTAGGGACACTGAGACACTAGGGACACTGAGACACTAGGGACACAGAGACATGGGAACACAGACACTGGGAGATTAGGGGACACTGGCTGGGAGACAGACACTTGGGGATACTGGGAGACATGGGGACAGTTGCGGACATAGACATGGGGACACTGGGAGACATGGGGACATTAGGCACACTGAGACACTAAGAACACAGACACTGGGAGACATGGGCACACTGAAACATTTTGGGACACTAAGACACTAGGGACACAGACATGGGAACACAAACACTGGGAGACTAGGGGACACTGGCTGGGAGACAGACACTTGGGGACACTGGGAGACATGGGGACACCAAGACACTAGCGACACTGGATGGGGGACATGGGGACACTGAGTGAAATGGGGACATAGTGTCTCCGTGTCCCAATGTCTCAGTGCCTCCCAATGTCCCTATGTCTCACAGCGTCCCCATGTGTCTGTGTCCCCATGTTTTCCAGTGTCCCCAAGTGTCTCAGTGTTTCCAGGTCTCCCAGTGTCTGTGTCCCCATATGTCCTAGTGTCTCAGTGTGTCCTAGTGTCTGTGTCCACTAGTGTCTCAGTGTCCCTATATGTCTCCTAGTGTCTCAGTGTCCCCATGTGTCCCTGCTGCCTTTCCCCCCATCCCTCACTTACCTGAGCTGTAGAGCTGCTGTCTGGACTCTGTGCTGTGTAGCTGCTCCCCACAGATCCGTAAGTAGTAGAGATAGGCAGGGATATGCTGTAACTTCCTATCCCTGCCTCTCTCCACACACAGTGACCCCTACTGCCCGGTGCTGGTATTGCAGAGTAATCTCCATTTATTTTGAGAAAAATACCTGCATTTGTATTGCCGGTATTACTGCAATATTGGCATGGCCAGGCAGCCTCAGATACTGGCTGTGCCAGTAAAATACAAGTGAGGTGGCAAACCTAAGAGTAATGTGTAAAAAAAAAAAAAAAAAAATTTTTTTTTTTTTTAAAATGGGCCTATTCCATGGGCCTGGAGCTGCAGCTCCATCAGCCCCTATGTTAATCCGGCCCTGCCACATAGCACACTACCAGCACCCTCACACACACATCACACTAACAGCACCTTCACACACACAGCACCCTCACACAGCACACACACACACACACCAGTGTGTGTATATGTGTGTGTGTGTGTGTGTGTGTGTTTGTATATATATATATATATATATATATATATATATATATATATATATATATATATTCAAAAACAGGGCCGGACTGGCCCACCGGGATACCGGGAAATTTCCCGGTGGGCCGTCGGCACCTGGGGCCGGGCAGACATGTGGGTATGCTGGCGGCCGCTGGAGGAACTTTTCTGGCGGCCGCAGGGGAAGCTGTGCTGTGTCTGCTCTCCAGCGCGCTACTGAATGAGACCGGGGCCGGAATATGACGTCATATTCCGGCCCGGTCTCATTCAGTAGTGCATGAGGGCGGGGGAGCAGACACAGCACAGCTTCCCCTGCGGCCGCCAGAAAAGTTCCTCCAGCGGCCGCCATCCCGAGAATCCGAGGTTCTCCCTCTCCCCTGCCGGCTAATGCAGGGCTGGCCTGTCCAAGCGCCAGCCCTGCAATGTGCCTTCATGGACCGGAGGGGAGATCAGAGATCTCCCTCTCCGGTCCGCAGGCACTGTTTGCTGGCCGCCGGCAGGGGAGGGAGAGAGAGAGGACCCGGGGGAGCTCAGTCTGCAGCTCCTCTAGGTCCCTCTCTCGCGAGCATGGAGCGTTGCCACGGCAACGCTCCGGATCTCGCGAGAGTGAACTCTAGCCCTGGAGACCGGGGCTAGAGTTCACTCTCACCACATGGACCACCAGGGATTCCCCCCGGACCACCAGGGATTGAGAAATGTCCCCCCTCCTCCCTTAACAAAGGTAAGAAGGGAGGGGGGACATTATGTATATTTAAAAAAAAAAAAAAAAAACATTTTATCAAATTAAGAAACAAACATTAAAAAAGCCCCACATCCTTATCACACACACACACACATTGTCCCCCAACTACATAGACTGCCCACATACACACACATACACTTCCCCCATACACACACATTGCCCACATACACTGCCCCCAATACACACATTGGCCCCCCACACACATACACTGCCTCATACACACAAACTTCCCCCCATACACACATTGCCCCCCACTCACACTGCAACGCACACACACACTGCCCCCTAACACACACTGCCGTCCTCACGTACACACTGCAACTTTCACACACACACACTGCTCACACAGTCCTTCTTACACAAACACACACACTGCACCCCTGCTCCTATGCCCTACTACAGCCCCATTTCGAAGCAGACCTCATGTAAGTTGTCAAACTGTTCTTAAACGGTTTGACTACTTACTCTGGGAGGGTGTACTGGCACCATAACCACTACACTGAGCTGTAGTGGATATTGTGTCTTGATTATTTCTCTAAATAATCTGCAAGTGCCCCTCCCGAGGTCAGGCTCTGGATCCGCCACTGCATCCCTGCTCCTCCAGCGGCCGCCATCACACTCAGCTCTCTGCCCTGCATGACCCCCCTGGCCGGTCACCCACAGGTAATATGTGTTATGCTGTCAGTGTGTGTGTGTGTGTCTGTCTGTGTCATGGTGTGTGTGTGTCTGTGGCATGGTGTGTGTGTGTCTGTCTGTGTCATGGTGTGGGTGTCTGTGTGTCATGGCGTGTGTCTGTGTGTCATGGCGTGTGTCTGTCATGATGTGTGTGTTTGTGTCTGTGTCACGTTGTGTTTGTGTCTGTATCATGGAGTGTGTGTGTCTGTCTGTGTCATGGTCTGTCTGTTGTGGTATGTGTGTGTGTCTGTGTGTGTTTTAAAAATAGTGTTTTTACTCACCTTCTTTTTTTTTTTTTTCCACGCTATGCTGGTCTCCCCTCGACTGGCCCTGCCTCTATGGCTGAGATCATCAAGCTTGCCATAGGATTGGCTGTAAAACGCTACACCATCAGCATCTTCTCATAGAGATGCATTGAATCAATGTATCTCTATGGGGAACCTTCAGCGTCTCCAAAGCGTGGAGGACCTGAATGTAGGTGCTGCACACTGTGCAGCACTGACACAGGAAGCACCTCTAGTGACCGTCTGAGTGGCTGTCACTAGAGGTGTCACTTGGAAGCAATGTAAACACTGCCTTTTCTCTGAAAAGTCAGTGTTTACATTGAAAAGCCTGCAGGAACAGGCTATAGACACCAGAACCACTACATTAAGCTGTGTGTTTGCGCGCCTGCTAGTGAGCTTGCTTGCTTGCATGTGTGTGTGTGTCTGCTACTGAGTGAGCTTGTGTTTTTTTTTTTTTTTTTTTTAATTCTTTATTTTATTTGTGCATGGTTAGACAGTGAGTATGCAGAGCCACGACAGCTGCTGCAGACAGTTTCATAGTATCACATTACGTGGCAGATTAAACAGCACAGTTTTTCTTTTTTCATCATGAAGTTAACAAGCTATAAGACAATTATGGTTTGTGATAAACATGCTAGGCTAAGTGTGTGCATAGTAGAGTCGTAATCGTTTGGTGTTACATTGTGGTAGGTGTCTATGCTTTACTTGTGAAGGAAGATGATTATAACTAGGGCAACATTGCAAGTAGACCTCGCTTGGTGGATTACATGAGCTAGGCTTTGTGTAGACAAGCTTTGTGTAGACAAGCATTTAGAAACTTAGATATTACATGCAGTGTGTCTACATCTAATGTGCTGCATCGCTTTCTCTGTTAACAGCGCTAGTGGAGCCTCTGGGGCAAGCCAAAATTTGCATACACAGGTTATGTGTGAGATACCACCAGGGAAACAGACAGGCTAGCTAAACATGGGGATATATGTATAGGAAAACCAATTCGGTCTAGCTGTCAACACCCAAACACTTTTGCTTATTTATGTGGAGTTACGTGGTATCCGCCCTTGAATGTGTAAGTAATCTAAATAATATAACATAACAAGGAGACAACAGGTCACCAGAAGTTAGAGACTGAGTCCATGCTGGCGTGAAGCAGTCATCCCCCTTGTTAGGGTGGATTATTTTGACTTGTGTCCTCAGCGTAGCCCGAAGTCAGCCAACTCCCGATCTGCCGAGCCGCAGTGGTTGCAGGTAAGCCGGGTGGGAGTTTCTGTGCCCATACGCTCTGTCCTTTGGTGCCCCTGCGGTGGTTGTTGTTTGCACCGGCGTCCGCCGACTGCTATAAGCTTGCAGGAACGTGGAGGCAAAGTCCTTCTGGAGGCTGGTTACGGCTGAGTAGTGCCATAAGCGGGTGATGCGCCGATATGCCTTCCTTGCGACTTCTGCCGACGGCCGTGTATAGGTCCGTCGGGTGTGTTTCCTTTGTAGTAGCGTGCTGTGGGGAGGTGATCTCCGAACCTGGCGGTGCTCGGGCTGATGATGTCGGGTAAGCGATGTGCGGCTTTGAGGTCCGGGCTGAGCCCTCTTTGCCCCCTGCTGTCGCACTCTGGTTGGTGGCTTGGCTGTGCGTTTTAGCGCCGGGCCATGTGCAGGTAGGATGGTGGACATTTGGGCGGCCTGTATTGCTGTTCGGGGCTGTGTCCGTGCGATATTTTCGAGTGGGGGCTCCTGCTCTGTGGGCCACTGGAGCGCCTCCAGCTTCTCCCAAAAGGAGCTGAATATGCCGTTGAGTCGTAGCTCTGTGGCCTTCCAGGCTGTGCACAGGGTTGCGTTGTGTGAGCCTTCCGCCATTTTGTAAGTTGCACTGTTGCCCTCCGAACTCGGTAAGCTTGTCGCTTGGGCGTCTCTTAATGTGGGGATCGTGTGGGGGTGGCCCGGGATAACCCCCGCCGGTCCAGAGGGGGGGGAACGAGGGCTCCAGGGCAGGATTCCAGCCGTATCCGGCGGCAGGAGAGCGGCCGTCTCTCCCGCGCCAGCCATGCTGGTAGGCCTCTCCAGGGTGGTCGGTGTGTGCCGAGGCAGGTGTCGCTTAAAGGGTATCATTGTGTGCTGCTCGGTTACTCCTTTCCCCAGGAGGCCTTTCGTCGCTGTTTTAATAGCTTTTCTGGGTTTTATTCTCGCTTTTTTTGCCCCAGTATGCAGGAGCCGTCGCGGTGAGCGTCCTCTTGGCTCGGCTGTCAGGCCCCGCCCCCGAGCTTGTGTTTTTATGTCAATGAGCTTATGTATATCAGTGAGATTGTTTGTCTATGAGTCTGTGTATCAATGAACTTGTGTGTGTCAGTGACATTGTCTGTGTCTGTATGTGAGTATGCTTACTGTATAATTAAACATTTTACTATGAAAGGACCAATATTTTATATTAGAAAAAGCAATATATATATATATATATATATATATATATATATACATATATATATATATATTTACTCAATCATCTGTGGTGGCAAGACATAGCCTTACATATTACATGCGACAATATATGGCGCATTGACTTATGGGGCTGGCATATATTTTTTTTCCAGGGCTGCTTTGTATCCCCAGTCCGGCCCTGTTCAAAAATAGTAAGTTCGGCACTCAACCCATATATAGCAAAAAAAGGACTTCAGCCAGGGTGCAAACCCGATATATATATTGAACAAAGGTGCACTCCTAGTCTAAATAACGTATTTATCTATTTACTGTGAAAAAAGGAACGACCAACGTTTCGACTTATTCAGGTCTTTCTCAAGATCTTGAGAAAGACCTGAATAGGTCGAAATGTTGGTCGTTCCTTTTTGCACAATAAATAGATAAATACGTTATTTAGACCAGAAGAGCACCTTTGTTCAATTTTATTTTATATATATATATATATATATATATATATATATATATATATATATATATATATACACACGCGGCGTGTGTTTGTGCTTTAGGGTGCACACCCTAATACAATATGCTGCACATGCCTATGCACACACACATACAGTTACAGACCGTTTCACAGACAGTCACAAACATACATACAGTTACCGGTAGTCACATACAGTAACACACAGTTACAGGCAGACAGTCACACACAGGCACACACATACATATTAAGAGGCAGACAGCCACAAGTCACACACACACATACATAGTTACAGGCAGACAGTCACACACATACAGTTACAGACAGTCACACACACACACACACACACACACACTTACAAGCACACATACATAGTTACAGGCACACAGTGAAACACAGTTACCTGCATTATAGGGGTGCTGTGTGTAGTCCCTTACACCTGTCACCTGAGGCATGTACAAACTTTGTCGGCAGCATTTCGGTCCCTTCTGGCATGGCACCCTGTGCACAGCTCGCAATCCCCTAAGGATGGCCCTTTGGGTGTATTACTTTATATGTTTGGTATTTATAATTTACATGTTAGTGACATTATTACATAATTTATGAGAGAGTCACTATAATTCATCATATTTGAAGTTAAAGTAACAAAATAGTCACCATAACAACTACAGCTTAATGTAATTGTTCTGGTTAGTATATTTAGTCCCTGCAGGATGTTTACATTACTGCTTATGAACACCTCTAGTGGCAGTCACTCAGACTGGCACTAGAGGTGCTTCCTGGGTCAGCGTCTCCACGCTCTGCAAGGAGATGCTGAACACCCCTCATAGAGATGCATTGATTCAAGCAGCGTTTTGACGCTCATGCACAATAGTCTCCCAATGTTTTCTTATGGGAAACAATTGGATTCGCTAAGTGTGTCAAATTTGATGATCTCAGCCGAGGAGGTGGAATGGTCCACCACAATTATGATGATATTGTATTCACGTGAGTTCAGAGGCTGCTGTTACATGACTCCAAACTGTTGTGAGACACTAAATTCACCCAAGCCGCTTCATCTCAATTAATTCAGTGGCCCTGTCTTTTTAATCCTGCAATGTAAAGCAGTTTTTTGTTTTTTTTAGGGAGGGTGACCTGGACCACTGGAATATGGGCGTGAAGGATATATGCACAAGGGTGTGGCATGGACAGAGGCGCTTGGGGTTTAGAGGAGAGTCATAAGTGGGGTGATATGAGACATGGACTCATTGGGCAAAATGTGAGAGATAAACAAGAGGGTGACATGGACCAGGTAAACCTAGGGGGAGATGAAGAAATAAAAAAAAGGGAGTGACCGGGGCAAGAGTAAGTAAAGGGTAATGGAGACAAAAGAAGGGTATGGTGGGAACAAACGTGGTGGTTCCGGAAAAGGACATAAGAGGGCGGGTGGAGTAAGGAAATTGAGAGTTATACATACTAGAGAAGACAGAGAAAGATACACAGAGGGTGGAGGAGTATAAACAAAAAAGAAAACTTTCAGAAACACATGCTGACACTGTACACATATATTCTTACATTCACACACACTATAACACTTTCTGCATCTACATACAAACACAGACTGACACTCTGTACAATTCCATTTCTCCATTTACACAATCTCCAATACACACTAACACACTGACACTTAATTATACCTAGACTCTAAAAACAAATGCACCTGCACTCCAACTCAAGTGATATAACTAGTAATGACTTTTTATTTTTTTAACCATGAAGGAAAATTATAATTTCTTCAATGACTCTGTGTCGCATATTAAGTGTTTCCTGGCAGTTCATTCTGCATTTGATGACTTCTCAGGCAGGTTTATTGAGGCATACAGTGCAACATTTTAGATACACAGAGCCTTTCTCAAGCTCTTCTCTCCTAGTAGTGAAGGGGTTTTTCGTCCAACATATCACAATAATAGATAATGTAGGTACATTGCAGAAGAAAGTGATATAACATATTATACAGAGTATACTTTAAAACTAATTGACATGTATTGATAACGGAGAAACTGACGGAAGCCAAGCACAGAGAGATGGACACAGGTTTCTTCAGGAAGGAAGAGATTCTTTATTGGATCACCGATCGGGACTCAGAGGGACTAATGTCACCAAAATACAGCAAGTTCTGAGCCCCGGACAATAGTGCAGGCTCCTGATATAGGCACATAACTCCTCCCATATTAAGCTCCACCCGCACATTCTCTTGACCAATCAATACAAATAAGAATTAACTTCCTGCTTGACCGCATGGCCTGTCCAGCACAATGGAGGAGGGGAATACTACATCCTGTATTCTTGCACATGCTCCGTACACTACTGATCGTATCTTGCCTCGTGCAACCAACTGATCGATACGTCAGCATATGCACGTACACATGCCACGTGGTAATCTCGGCCTACTAAATTTATTTTTACCGAGATTCCACCACAGTATATTTTGTGTAATTGACTATACATGATATAACTACTAGACACGTGCTTTTTAAGGGTGGTCTTCCTTAAAGAAATAAATTTGTTGGTAATTAATCATTTCTCCCTGCATTAAACCTCTTTCAATTGGTTGATTGCTCATTCTATGTAGGAATCCAAAGGGGTTTTATGCCAGACCAATTGATTCACCAGTGAATGGATCTATTATTTTAATGAAGAGTGCTCATGTTTACAAACCACCAACTGAAATATTTATTGGAACTGTCTAAGACCACGTTTTGTCTTAAAGAAAACTTGAGTTTAATTGTTGGCTAAATGTTGGCTTTTTTGCTAAATAATATAGAAACTGTTTAGTCAATAGTTAAGCAAACTTTTTAGTGGAAATATCTACCCATGGTGTGTATAAATAGTTTGGGGTTTTTTTCAGGGAGTCAGGATACCCTTTTAATTGTTTGCACACTGCCCAATGTATTTAATTATAAATTAGGGCATTTGTTTTTGAACTCAGATTTGGTGCTAATGCAAGGTAATTTAGATGGCAAAGAGATTTCTAATGCAAAATTATAAATATGGTTCAACTGAATTTTCATGTGATTCAAGAAAAAACAGCATTAGAGCTAATTGAACTTATGGCCAAGACCTTCATGGTCAAACAATCATTACTAAGACCTCTATATCCCCCTGCAAACAAAAATGTGGGGTTTCTCAGTGATCCCCTAATAACAAGATGGCCAAATTGAGCTTCCCAAAGCCCCCACCCCTCCCCCAGTCTTTAGGGTGCCTGGTAATAAGGTTTATGATGATCTAGGATGCATGGTAATAAACATCCAACGTAATATATATCAACTTGGGCTAAAGATTCTCAAAGCCTCTATTCCTAATACCAAGAAAGCAAACAAAAAAAGTCATTCCAATACATCGATCTGCAACATACCTATTAAAAACAAAATTCTGTTCTGATTCTGTTCTAAGTAATTATATGAGGACTTCCGTGCACAAAGAAAGAACTGAAAAGATTTTAAGTCTACGAATCCCAATTTGTTTACCACAAGACTTATACAATGCAATTACACATTTTCTGCTTATGTGATTGAAGTTAGATGGAAGCAGATGTTTTTGAGAATTTATAATTGGGGCAGAGTTGGTATTTTCTGTCAGGTTATTCTACATTTTTTAGCCTTTTAGTACAGAAAGCTAAAAAATGGAACAGAGGTTGTATAGGGGTGGAGACAGGTGGCGTGTGTATACTGCTAAAAATGTTTATTCTAACATATGCAATTTCCCCTCACTGATGTTTGCTTGGTGTCATACTTATGTAGGGTACGTACTCTCAAGAGTGACACAAATCTCCATCCATCAACATCATACCCAAATAGTCACACACTGCCAGTAGAATCTCTACTTAGATAAGTCAATCCTTGTGTACCTTGATTGCATAAGCAAGCTATATTAAATTCTGCCTGTCTATTGCTTTAATGGGACACTATAGTCACCAAAACAACTTTAGTTTAATGAAGAAGTTTTGTGCTCAGTTCTCTGAAATTTAGGAGTAAAACCTCCCCCGCCTGTGACTCAAACAGCCTACATTAAACAAAAATCAATCAGATGTTAACTTACTTAAGAAGTAAATTGAACTTTAATCACATACTGGGGGCTCCTGCAAGGTATAGTAAGCCTCTAACTGAGCAGGAGATAATAAATTCTAAATTAAACAGAATTTGCAGTAAAGGAAGTGTAAATATTAGCTGACTCTTTACAGGAAGTGTTTAGGAAGGCTGTGTAAGTAACATACAGGGAGGTGTGACTAGGGCTGCATAAACAGTGATGTAACTCATAAATTAAAGAGAACTGAGCAGTGAGACTGCAGGGGTGTGATCTATACACTAAAACTGCTACATTAAGGTAAAGTTGTTTTGGTGACTAGAGTGTCTCATTAATACATTTCTAAAGTTTAAGTTCCTTGATTGTAAAAACACAAAAATCAAAGAACCACCCTTATTGTTATTGGTTTGATGCATGTTTCAATGTTCCAATACACCATCATCAGGCACCCATATTGACCCCTTATTACATAGTTACATAGCTGAAAAGAGACATGTGTCCACCAAGTTCAGAAATTCTCACATCTGTCTTTGATCCAAAACAAGGCAAAAATCCATCAGCTGATATATATATATATATATATATATATATATATATATATATAATAATTCTACGCATATATTTATGTAATCATTTTACATAATTAGGTCATTAATTACAATTTGCGGGACCTGCCTGACAACCCAGGCCAAAAGTCCAGGGAATTTAATTTGCTAGCACTATATTTAACCCTGTAACTTTCCAAGACACCATAAAACCTGTACATGGGGGGTACTGTTTTATTCGGAAGACTTCGCTGAACACCAATATTAGTGTTTCAAAACAGTAAAATGTATTACAACGACAATATCGTCAGTGGAAGTGAGATTTTCTGCATTTTTCACACACAAATGGCTCTTACACGGACGATATAATTGTTGTGATACGTTTTACTGTTATGAAACACTAATATTTGTGTTCAGCAAAGTCTCCCGAGTATAACAGTACCCCTAATGTACAGGTTTTATGGTGTTTTCAAAAGTTACAGAGTCAAATATAAGGCTTGCGTTTCAGTTTTTTCACATTGAAATTCGCCAGGTTGGTTATGTTGCCTTTGTGACCGTACGGTAGCCCAGGAATGAAAATTACCCCCATGATGGCATACCATTTGCAATAGTAGACAACCCAAGGTATTGGGTCACAAACACTGGCCAAAATTGGCGTTCAAATTTGTTTTTTGCATTTTTCACACACACAAACAAATATTAACACTAACTTTGGCCAGTGTTTGTGACCAAGTGGCTACTAAAAAAGACTGGACATACCCCATTTGCAATACATTGGGTTGTCTACTTTTGCAAATGGTATACCATCATGGGGGTAATTCTTATTCCTGGGCTACCATATGGTCTCAAAGGCAACGTAACCAATCTGACGAATTTCAATGTGAAAAAACAGAAAAATGTAACCTGCTATATTTGACCCTGTAACTTCCCAAAACACCATAAAACCTGTACATAGGGGGTACTGTTTTACACACGAGACATTGCTGAATACAAATGTGTGTATTTTATTGCAGTAAAAGCAAACAGTATTATGACATTCACAGTTAAAATGTAGAACTAAAATATTTTTTTTAAATTTCTTATTTTCTCCTATTTTTTTTATATTTTATTCATATTGAATTATGTTTCATACCTAAATATTTGATGTTAAATGAAAGCCCTGTTTCCCCTGAATTAAATTATATATAATAAGTGAGGAATATGAAAGAGGCGAATTCCGCTTGAACAGACGTATAGCGCGTATAGTTTTTGTTTACGTTTTGTTTTTATCACATTGTGTACATTTGGCTCAGTACTTAAGGGTTTAACCCTTAAAAAAATATTTAGCCTACCTTCACCTGCTCTTGCTATTCCAATTATTTCCAATTTACTTTTTCCCAGTTTAGCAATGATCTGTCTTCTCCTCCTCTTTATTTCCTCCTTCTCACTCAGTATAAAAATCGCTCTTTACACCCACTTCACTCATCCCCCACCCACATTTACATATGCCCATCACTGCTACACTCCCCCCCCCCCTTCATTCATCTCATAGCTTGCACTCATTTTTCTACTCTCTCACTCCTACCCACAATTGATCTCATCCTAGACCCCATGCATACAAAACCCTTCACACCACCTGTCACTTTCTCTTCTTCTGCTTCTAGCAGCTGGTGATGTCTCTCCCAATAAAGGGCCATTCACCTTCTCTACACATATTCTTAGAAAACCAGAAACCCCACAAACCTCATCACAATATCCTGCTCTTTATCCTCACTTACCAACATTCAGTGTGCACTCTGGAACGCCTGCTCCGTGTGCAGTAATTTAAAATCAACAGCCATACACAACTTTTTAATTTCAAACTCACCCACACTACTTGCACTTACAGAGACCTGGCTGTCCCCTCTGATAGCGCTGCTCCTGCCTCTTTATGTTTTGGTGGGCTACAATTCTCTCACACAGGTGATAATTCCTCTCTTGCAACTGTCATTAGTCAAATACTATCCTTACCTTTTGTGTCACTTTACCCCACTCCCTCTAGCATGTAAGCTCATTCAGCAGGTTCCTCAACCCCTCTGTTCCTCTGTGTCTAACTTGTCTGGTTACAACTACAACTACATGTTTGTTTGTCCACCCAATGTAAAGCGCTGCGGAATTTGTTCGCTATATAAATAATAACATAATAATAATATTGGCCTGAATATATTTGTATAATGCTATCATATCCCCTCTGAGGCAAAGTTTTATCAAACTAGATGGATTTAAATTTGTTAACCTTTCTCCATAACAAAAATTTTCCATTCCATTTATTAATTTTGTAGCCCTCTGTCTGCACTTTTTCGAGTGCCATAATATCCTTGTTTAGAACAAGTGCCCAAAATTGCACAGCATATTAATAGTCTTACATAGTCTTACCAGTGATTTATAAAGAAGCAAAATTATATTCTCATCCCAAGAATTAATGCCCCTTTTTATACATGACAATACCTTACTGACCTTAGAAACGCTGATTGACATTGCACAGTGTTGCCTTGTTTGTTGTCTATAACAATTTCCAAATCCTTGTTTTTTATTCTACCTATTGGGGCTGATAATCAGCAATCATGGGGTTAATGCTGCTGCAGTCTGCCTTGGCGTTCAAGACAGAAGGGCAGCAGCCAACCCTGCGGTCCCTGCATATGTGATCGCTCTGACAGCCTGTGCGGCAGGGACTGCTAACCAACCTCCCTGCAATTCTGTGTTCAATGTGAAGTGCAAGGAGACGGATCAGCACTGATCCATTTCTGCCTGCAAAAAATCACAACCCCCCCCCTTGCACCTTTGCAATAAAGTTTAACCCTTTCCCTGCCCTTTGTTCACTATCTGCAGTGATCAAAATATAGAAAACACCTAATCTTGCCTGCTACTGCTATTATGGCACTGCAGACATGTCTGTCAAACTTTTCTGCACAACAAAACTAAAGAATTAAAAATAAAAAAAAATATAGAAAACAGTATTTTAGTGTGATCTACTTTTTTTAACTTCTGTGGGTTAGCTTTTATTTATTTTTTTATTAACCCTCAGGGGTTAGATTATTTATTTAGCTAGTGTGGGTGGAAATTAGTAAATTGCGGGATTTAAGGTTTGGTTAGTTAAAAGTAAAAAAGGGGGGCAGAGCTTGCAAGCAACCTGTGCAGATGCCATTTCAAACAACTACCCATGATTATCCTAAAATCTACCTTTTTCCCAAGCCCATCCAGCTCTACAACCCTCAATATTGCCTCTCAAGAACGGGCTGCATCAATAGATGCCTTTCTTTCATTCCCCGAAGCAGCACAAGCTCAGGCGCAAAATAGGGGCCTTCCTAATGCCGACCATACCCTACCTGGAGACACTCCTTGGTGGACCAGCTGCGGCAGGCCTGCCAGGTACGTCACCCACATCGCCTACCCTGCTAAATCACATGCCGGCCATGGGACGTCATTCACAGAAACCCGGCACAGGTCAGTACCGGCTAGAGGCCACAACAGACTCGCAGACTGGACAAACTCAGCCCACCAAGCCATTTGATCCACCACCAAAAACGACTTAAAAGCCCTGCTGACAGACATCCATAAAGTATGGGCAGCTGACCTGGCGCTTATTAAAACTAAAACAAACATCTAGGCTGTTACGGGCAGGGCCGGCCTTAGGGGTGTGCGAGCTGTGCGGCCGCACAGGGCGCCATGGAGCAGGGGGCACCGTGGATTTAAAAAAAAAAAATTTTATTTTTTTTTATTTGCAGCGGGGGCGGAGCTTACCGTGCGGCGGGGGCGGAGCTAAAAGCGCCGGAAAACTGCTGCAGGGGAAGCAGGAAGGAGTCCCTGCTTCCCCACCAAACAGTCACCAGGAGCTGCACTGCCTCAACAATGAACTCCACAGGTAACTGTGGGATTGTCAGGTGAGTGTGACTCTCTGCCTTTGTTTATTACTGTCTGTGTGTGTATGACTGTCTGCCTGTGTGTGTCTGTGTGTATGACTGTCTGCCTGTGTGTGTGTGTCTGTGTATGACTGTCTGCCTGTGTGTGTGTGTCTGTGTATGACTGTCTGCCTGTGTGTGTGTGTGTGTGTGTATGACTGTCTGCCTGTGTGTGTCTGTGTGTGTGTGTATGACTGTCTGCCTCTGTGTGTGTCTGTGTGTATGACTGTCTGTGTCTGTGTGTATGACTGACTGTCTGCCTGTGTGTGTCTGTGTGTGTGAGACTGTCTGCCTGTGTGTGTGTGTGTGTGTGTGTGTGTATATGACTGTCTGCCACTGTGTGTCTGTGTGTATTACTGTCTGCCTCTGTGTGTGTGTCTGTGTGTATGACTGTCTGCCTCTGTGTGTATGACTGTCTGCCTCTGTGTGTATGACTGTCTGCCTCTGTGTGTATGACTGTCTGCCTCTGTGTGTGTGATTGTGTGTATGACTGCCTCTGTGTGTATGGCTGTCTGCCTCTGTGTGTATGGCTGTCTGCCTCTGTGTGTATGGCTGTCTGCCTCTGTGTGTCTGTGTGTATTACTGTCTGCCTCTGTGTGTGTCTGTGTGTATTACTGTCTGTGTCTGTGTGTATGACTGACTGTCTGCCTGTGTGTGTCTGTGTGTGTGTGTGTGAGACTGTCTGCCTTTGTGTGTCTGTGTGTGTGTGTATGACTGTCTGCCTGTGTGTGTGTGTGGATGTCTTCCTGTGTGTGTGTATGGCCGTCTGACTCTGTGTGTGTGTGTGTGTGTCACATACAACCAATACACGCATATCACACACTGTTAATACACCCATTACAAATATCACACATAGCATACATATCACACACAGTCATCACACCTACTATCACATACACAGACAACACAAACATTACAGCATACATGGATGACGGGGGGGAGAAGGGGGGGGGGGGGCGCTGTGAAGATTTTTCGCACAGGGCGTCAAAATGCCTAAGGCCGGCCCTGGTTACGGGCAGAGTTAGAACCTCTGAGGGAGACATTGTAGATATCCAGACCGATCTTAAAGCTGTTAAAGAATCGGTGAAACTACTCCAAACCCACCAAATGACTACCATGGAAGACCGACAACGCCGCCACCACATAAAAATGTGCGCAATCCCAACCATTATTTCGGCTGAGGAGCTTACTCATTATATTAGGAGGATACAGTCAACAATCCTACCTCACACGGCTGCCAAAAAAATAACAGTTGGAGTCTACCGTGTGGCATGCCCAGCCAAATCATCACCTGCTCTAATCCGGGACGTTATCCTCCGTTGCATGACATCCCAAGACCAGTGCTAAATCCTGCTAGCCGTACGGGGCGAAACCTCGCTAATCTTAAGGCTCATCTCTGTCTTTCTTCCAAGACCTCACACGGGCCACTCTCCTTTGGCACAAGTCCCTAGGGCCATAGTGCCAATCACCTCCCAACTGAGCGCAGTGGGGGTGGCCAACAGATGCGGGACACCCGGAACCTTGATGGCAACGCACAACAAAACTATGCAAACACTCACATTTGGTGGCAGAAGCACCCACCTTCCTCACATCTCTGGGACTAACTGCTAACAATGCAAGTTCTTAGGGGAGCCTGGGACCCTGCCAACGTCGTCCCAATTATCCCGAGAACTGGGGGTATGCAAGCCTCAGGAACCTGACTGAAGGGGGTGGGGGGTGGGTGGTAGTGCTACTCCTATACAGTTGCATTGCTATCAGAGACCAACTTGTTGTTGCACGGATCATTTGACATGCAAATGATCTTCTGTTGCCTAAAATTCTGAGCATAAGTATAGTTATGTTTATATTATTTGTTACACTTCACTAATCGGCTACAGAGCTGGATATATCATTTGTATCTTCTGATAAAAACATATTTTTTTTTTACTTTTCATTTTGAACCCTCTTACTTTCCTGTACTTTTAATGCGGTCAAAATATGTATTCATGCAGACTGTAAATGGCATCAACTCCTTCACCCCCCTGCTGCCCCGTTGGTTAGGGGCACCAACACCAATAATGAGACATAACCCTGTTTTCTAGCCTAGCAGGTATCATCACCCTCACTTGTTCTAGTAAGTCAACCTAATAGGCATAGCTCCATCTTGTCTCATATTAGCACTCTAAGTCCCGTAAACCGGGGTTAATTACCCATGCAACCATAATCTCTGTGGCGAAAATGACCTCGCCACTGCTCTCTAGAGGGGCCTGGTTGCCAGCCTCCCACCCTGGGACTATGGGCCCTGTGATAACCATGTTCAAAAGTACTGTTTCTGTAACTGGAACAGATTTGAACACGTGGCGGGGGCCATCTTAAATTGTCGAACGGCCAGTGATGTTTTGTCGTCGAGTGTATGGAACTGTTTTGGGCATGGGACCATGTGCACGGTGGGTCAAAAGAGACTTCCAGGAATTTCCTGAACCCCTGCTCTGATCTAAGTGATTTTTGGATATGTTGTTCACCCAGATCAGGGCTATCCGTGGATGTGGGGATTTGTGGTGTTTTGAGGTGTTTTTCAGACTTTGTAAAAATTTATGTTTTTTCTGCTTAGAGTTAATTGAGTTAGTCTTAGTCCATTGTCTTTGTTAATTATATCACAGGCAGAGGGGAGGGATTGTGTACAGTGTATGGGAGTGACTGAATGTAAAACTACCGTATATACTCGAGTATAAGTCGACCCGAATATAAGCCGAGGCCCCTAATTTTACTCAAAAAAACTGGGAAAACATATTGACTCGAGTATAAGACTAGGGTGGGAAATGCAGCAGCTACTGGTAAATTTCTAAATAAAATTAGATCCTAAAAAAATCCTATCAATTTAATATTTATTTACAGTGTGTGTATATAATGAATGCAGTGTGTATATAATGAATGCAGTGTGTGTATGAATGCAGTGTGTGTGTATGAATGCAGTGTGTGTATGAGTGCAGTGTGTGTGTATGAGTGCAGTGTGTGTGTATGAATGCAGTGTGTGTGTGTGTGTTGCAGAGCCTTGGTGGGGGGGTGGGCATTTTTATTATTATTATTTTTTAAATTATTTTAATTTTTTTGTTGTATTATTATTTTTTATTTTATTATTATTAATATTTTTTTCATCCCCCCTCCCTGCTTGATACATGGCAGGGAGGGGGGCTCTCACTCCCTGGTGGTCCAGTGCATTGGCAGTTCAGTGGAGGGGGGCTGGCAGGAAGCACTTAGTGCGGCTCTCGCAAGACTTACACTGGGAGCTGACAGAGGTGCTGACCGGACCGGCGCGGAGGAGAAGGGAGCTGACAGGAGCTGCAGGAGAGGTAAGTAAGCGCACACAGCCCCCTGTCTTTATTATGGCAATGTAAATTGCCATACTACAGACCTTGACTCGAGTATAAGTCGAGTTGGGGTTTTTCAGCACAAAAAATGTGCTGAAAAACTCGACTTATGCTCGAGTATATACGGTATGTTTTCATTTGCTTGTTGTTCCTGTGTCCCTGTGCCGCACAAGGTCCACCTGGGTGGCAACCTTTTGGGGAAAACTGCATAAAAGGCAATGTGCCACAATATAAAAGTGGGTTCAGTCTCCGCATCAGTGGGTTCAGTCTCCCAGCCAAAACGGCTGCAAACAGTTTTGCGTCCGTGTTTATAAGGGATATCGGTCTATAGTTGCCCATCTCCTCACCTGGTTTGCCTTATTTGGGTAATAGGGTGATATTTGCTAGATTTGTGTCATCGGTGAATGGTGTGCCCCTTTTCACTATGTTAAAGAGAGTAGTCAGGTGTGGTACTAGTAATTCGCTAAAGGTTTTTTAATATCCTCCACTGAATCCATCAAGCCCCGGGACCTTGGAGCTCTTTAGGGCAGCTATCGCTGCTTGGATCTGATCTGGGGCAAAGTCGGATTTTAGGATGAGTTTCGATACCCTTGTGAGTGCTGGGAGTTTTAAAGAGGCAAGGAAAGTTTCCAGGTCTGTCCTATATTCTGGGTCAGCTAAAGTTTTAGTAGTCGAATGAATATAGAGTTTGGTGAAGTATTCCTGAAAGGCCAGGTGAATCTCCCTGGGGGTCGTGACCATGTGTCCCTTTGTTGTCTTTATGGCCGCTATAGGTTCCCGATGCATTCTGGGTTTTAATGCCCTTGCTAGGTGAGAGTCCATTTTGTCGCTCTTTTCAAAGAAAAAGCGCCTGGACCAAAGTAGGTGTTGTGCCATGTCCTCTAAGAGGGTGTCTTTATGCGAGTGCCTGGTTGCGTTAAGTTGAGCCACAATGGCCGTGGCGCTGTCTTGTGTGTGTTTTCTAGTCGACGTAAGGTCTCCTGTATTTCCCTAAGTTTTTGTCTTTTGAGGCGTTTCTTATGGGTCGCTACTTTTATGAAGTGCCCTCACATGACTGCCCTCACAAGTGGCATTGCCACTTCAGGAGATATGTTTTCTGAGAAAAATGTTGTACATGTTCGTGATGTTTCAGCTACTATCTGACTATTTCTCAAGAGGGAGGTGTTCAGCCTCCATGTCCAGTGGGAGTTGACGTTTGGGGCTTTCAAAGAGATCACCATGTCTGCATGATTCGACCAAGTGATCGAACCAATATCAGTAGACTGGACTGATCTCCTCAAAAGGGGGTTAACTAGGAACATGTCGATGCGGGAATAGTGTCAGGGTACTTGTGGTTACTGCCCTGGCAGGAATCCAGCCTGTGGGTCTTCTCGGCCATCCAGACGCCGGCAGCGGTAGCTCCGCCCCTTTTTATGACGCAGCGAAGGCCCACCAAAACCTTCGAATTAGGACGTTTTGGGGGCGTGATCATCACTTAAAGAGCCAAACTATAAAAAAGTACTCCTTTGCAATTAATCATTGCCCTGTCCTGGTTCTAGCTTGACTGTTCCTGTAGTGCATACTCGGTTTGATTTATTGGTATTTGACTTGGCTCTGATTTTGACTATTCTGTGTTCTCCTTCCCTTTGACTCGGCTTGTATATTCACTTACCTGTTTTCTGGCTCCCTCGACCTGTCCCTGACTATTCTCTATTCTTTCCTACGTCAGTCCGGCCATTCTAAGGCCCGGTATACGTTCTTCTATTTTTGCATTTCTGCGTATTGGATCCCTGTGGCGTTCCTGACAAATGGCTGCCGTGGGGTGCAGAATAAAAGGTGTAGTCGTGGGTTCCTGGGTGCTGGAGTCATGCATCCAGCAGGCCAGATCGCCGCAAAAATCCATGTAGCAATTTATCCTGTCCCCCCAAACCGTGTGAGTGCTGGAGCCCTGGCCTTGTCCCCCTGTCGATCCCAGGACATGGTGCTGCATTGAAGTTGCCGCCCATGAGAAGGAAGTCGTGTGCCCTAGACTGGCCAAGAGGAAGGAGTGACTAGAAGAAGTGAGGTCGTACCGATTTGGTGGGTAAATGTTAAGGAAATGGTACATGCGACTGTCCAGTGTGCCAGTGAGGAGTATGTGCTGTCCATCCTGACCATAGAGGCAGTTACACCTTTAAGGGGCAAGTTTTCCACAGTAAGATTGTACATCATTTTGTTTTCATAAGGAGCCAGAGAGGTAGGTCCTGTCAAATGTGTGATCAGTGAGCCTTAGGTGGGAGGATGTGTGTTTCTTGTATAAAGACTAGATCGTCCTTTTGTCTTTTTATTTCTCTCAGTAAGAGCCTCTGTTTTCGAGGGCTATTCAGACCTTTGGCGTTGATTGAGACAATTTTTAGAGTCTTAGGATGTGCCATGGTGGATGGGGGTCAAGGCAGCGGGGATCTACAATGGAGGTGCGGGTCGCTGCAGGCGTGCCGCATGGTATAAGGGTATGCTTATCCGCAGGGCCCCGCAAAGAAAAACACAACATATATACAAAAGAAGCCTGGTCTTACTCACTGCCAGGTCAAAAATGGAGAGGTTGACACAATTCCTCCTCTCTCTGTCCGACCCCATTCGCATAGCAAAGAGGGACAGCCAAGTGAAGGTAAGTGTGGTCCCTCCAGCACCCATTTGTTTGATTTGTACCATAATCTTAAAGGCAATCTGTATAGAGCGCACTCCAGGGAGCTAGATCAGTAAGAATCAACATGCTATATGGCTGTTTTTCTTTTTCCCCTCATTTATTTATATCGATTTTTTTTTTATATATATTTTGCAGATTTTGCTCCAATGATCGATAAACCACTTTTGATCTCAACCAAGTCCACCTGAAACCTAAAAAACATGGGTACATGGGTATGGTGCCGTCCCAGTTCACAGGGCCCCCCCTGCAATCCCGCCCAAAGGGGGTCGAACAGTCCAGGCCTCCCGTAGTGACAGAGGCTCTGTCTGGTGGCCTCTGACCCTTGTGCCCCGTGGCATTGGAGAAGGAGGGTAGCAGAAGGAAGGGGGTGGGCCCAAGAGGACCCGGCATGGGAATGGGACCTGTGTAGGCCGTCTACTCCCCCAGGAAGTCCCTGGGTTCCCCCTGTCTTTGGCAGCCCCGTCAGGGTATCCCCCCAATCCGTGGTCCCTAGCCCCCCCAAAGCCCTGGTGACTCCCCCAAGGAAGGGGCCCCACAACTTTCAAGGGTAAGGGACCCACTCAGTTTCGGAGGTGCCAGTTCAGGCCGGTCTGCCCTCTGTGGCAGTGTCTTCTGCCTCCTGACGCCACTCTCGGGGCAGGCACTGGATAGTGCACGTCGGCGGGTCTGGCAGTTTGAAGCCTTCCAGGGGCTCTATGTGCAGTGCCGCTAGCAACTTGGCAAGCAGGGTCGTGGGTAGCATTACTACCATGTTCCCTCTGTAGAAGGCCATGACTTTAAAGGGGTGACCCCATTAACTGGATTTCAGCTTTTATCTCCCTGGTGCTTTGGGAGATCACCTGGGTGAGGTAAGTCTTGAGGCCTCCCATGTGGCGTAGTAACCCTTCTGAGTCCTCTGGCTGCGGGGACAAGTCATCCAGATATACTTCACATGCCGGGGAGGGGAGCTCTCCATCGCGGGAGCCATCTTGAGAGCTCAGTCGAGGCCTGCTAGTCAGAGCAAAGAGGGTCGCCACTGACGCCTCTTTCGGTTTCTGTTTTTGGAGGGGGGTTTTGTAGACATCTAGTAGGCGTGTGTTGCAGGCTGATCTTGGCGTGTGGATGAGTGTGCCAGATCGCAGATTGGTGCAGATTATGGATGCTTGGAGCGGAGCCACAGAATCAAGCCACCATTCAGCTCGACGGCCAAGCCACGCCCCCTCTGATTATTATTATTATTTTTGTAAAATTAAAAAAACATGTATCGATGTATAATATTTTGAATACATTTTCTTACATGTGGTAAGTAGAGATGTCCCGAACAGTTCGTCGGCGAACATAGCTTGTTCGCGGTCTCTGCGGCGGGCGAACATATGCGATGTTCGGTTCACCCCCTATTCGTCATGGAGGTGGGAGGGTCTGGGAGGGAGGGTCTGCTGCTGATTGGCTGGAATGTGTCTGCTGACTGTGAGGTACAGGGTCAAAGTTTACTCAATGATGACGAATAGGGGGCGGACCGAACATCGCATATGTTCGCCCGCCGCGGCGACTGCGAACAAGCTATGTTCACTGGCGAACAGTTCCTGGCGAACTGTTCGGGACATCTCTAGTGGTAAGTTATTCACTGGGTTTTTAAAAAATAGTCATTTTTGGTGATGTCACTAGGGGTAACAAGAAATTCTAAAAAACAGGTTTGTTTTTAAGATAACATTTATTACATTCCTTATGAAGTAAGGCAAATACAATTTTTTTGAGTATGAGGAATATTTTAATTAATTTCCAGATTTCTTGTCATGCTTTGTGTTCTGTTACAATGGGCAAACACTAACATATATATTTTGCACGTAAATAGTAAAACTGACAACATACAGGGAGTGCAGAATTATTAGGCAAGTTGTATTTTTGAGGATTAATTTTATTATTGAACAACAACCATGTTCTCAATGAACCCAAAAAACTAATTAATATCAAAGCTGAATATTTTTGGAAGTAGTTTTTAGTTTGTTTTTAGTTTTAGCTATTTTAGGGGGATACCTGTGTGTGCAGGTGACTATTACTGTGCATAATTATTAGGGAACTTAACAAAAAACAAATATATACCCATTTCAATTATTTATTTTTACCAGTGAAACCAATATAACATCTCAACATTCACAAATATACATTTATGACATTCAAAAACAAAACAAAAACAAATCACTGTCCAATATTGCCACATTTCTTTGCAAGGACACTCAAAAGCCTGCCATCCATGGATTCTGTCAGTGTTTTGATCTGTTCACCGTCAACATTGCGTGCAGCAGCAACCACAGCCTCCCAGACACTGTTCAGAGAGGTGTACTGTTTTCCCTCCTTGTAAATCTCACATTTGATGATGGACCACAGGTTCTCAATGGGGTTCAGATCAGGTGAACAAGGAGGCCATGTCATTAGATTTTCTTCTTTTATACCCTTTCTTGCCAGCCACGCTGTGGAGTACTTGGACGCGTGTGATGGAGCATTGTCCTGCATGAAAATCATGTTTTTCTTGAAGGATGCAGACTTCTTCCTGTACCACTGCTTGAAGAAGGTGTCTTCCAGAAACTGGCAGTAGGACTGGGAGTTGAGCTTGACTCCATCCTCAACCCGAAAAGGCCCCACAAGCTCATCTTTGATGATACCAGCCCAAACCAGTACTCCACCTCCACCTTGCTGGCGTCTGAGTCGGACTGGAGCTCTCTGCCCTTTACCAATCCAGCCACGGGCCCATCCATCTGGCCCATCAAGACTCACTCTCATTTCATCAGTCCATAAAACCTTAGAAAAATCAGTCTTGAGATATTTCTTGGCCCAGTCTTGACGTTTCAGCTTGTGTGTCTTGTTCAGTGGTGGTCGTCTTTCAGCCTTTCTTACCTTGGCCATGTCTCTGAGTATTGCACACCTTGTGCTTTTGGGCACTCCAGTGATGTTGCAGCTCTGAAATATGGCCAAACTGGTGGCAAGTGGCATCTTGGCAGCTGCACGCTTGACTTTTCTCAGTTCATGGGCAGTTATTTTGCACCTTGGTTTTTCCACACGCTTCTTGCGACCCTGTTGACTATTTTGAATGAAACGCTTGATTGTTCGATGATCACGCTTCAGAAGCTTTGCCATTTTAAGAGTGCTGCATCCCTCTGCAAGATATCTCACTATTTTTGACTTTTCTGAGCCTGTCAAGTCCTTCTTTTGACCCATTTTGCCAAAAGAAAGGAAGTTGCCTAATAATTATGCACACCTGATATAGGGTGTTGATGTCATTAGACCACACCCCTTCTCATTACAGAGATGCACATCACCTAATATGCTTAATTGGTAGTAGGCTTTCGAGCCTATACAGCTTGGAGTAAGACAACATGCATAAAGAGGATGATGTGGTCAAAATACTCATTTGCCTAATAATTCTGCACTCCCTGTAGTGTCCAAAGCTGGGTACAGCTTGTTTTAGGGGCAGGTGTGTCCGGCACCATCTTACTTTCAGAGGTTAAACCATTTTGTAACATTTTCCCCCAAAGTTGGGGCTTTGATTTGTGACATTGTTGCCCCCCAGCTTCCTTCCTCTCTGCCCTGCAGTATGAAGAAGGTTGGGCCAGAAGGCCAGTGATAGTCTGTCAGGATCGGGACAGGGATCCAACACGCAGAGTACGAACAGGAGAGGAGTACGTATACCGGACCTTAGAATGGCCGGACTAACGTAAGGAGAAAGCAAAGAATGGTCAGAGACAAGCCGAGGTCGAGGGACCGAGAGAACAGGTAAGCGAGAGACAAGCCGAGGTCAAAGGACACGAGAGGTAAACAGGAACGATAGTACAAGCCGAGTCAAAACCAAATAGAACAATAGACATAAGAGCACTGAGGAACCAGACAAGCTAGAACCACGACAGGGCAATGAACCATTACACACATCCCTCTTTTATACCCTGGTTCTCTAATTGATGACTCCGCCCTTGCCGAGGCCTGATTCGTTGTTCCGAACTAGATTGACAGGTCGGGATGTGATTGCCGTCATGACGTCGGCTCCTGAGCGTCGTGTCATAAAAGGAAGCGGGGCTATCGCGGCCGGCGTGGGAATGACTAAGAGAGCTGTGAGGATTGGATGAATCAGCCCCCCTGAGAGAACGGCCGTCGGGAAGTCTAACCTCCTCCGAGGTAGAGACTTCAGGTACCCTGACAGTACCCCCCCCCCCCCTCAGAAACGCCCACCGGGCGGAAGGAACCGGGGCGAGACGGAAAGCGAGCATGAAAAGCCCTGAGAAGGCGAGGAGCATGCACATCCTCCTGGACCACCCAAGATCTTTCCTCAGGACCATATCCTTTCCAGTCAACAAGATATTGCACCTTCCCACGAGAAATCCGAGAATCGAGGATGGAATTGATCTCATACTCCTCCTGACCCTCAACCTGGACAGAACGAGGGGAAGGCACAGTGGAGGAAAATCTGTTACACACCAAAGGCTTCAATAAAGAAACATGAAAGGAGTTCGGGGTGCGTAAAGCAGGCGGAAGAGCCAGACGATATGCAACAGGATTTATACGACACAGAACCCTGTAAGGACCTATGTAACGAGGAGCAAATTTCATGGAAGGAACTTTCAAGCGGATGTTCCTGGTACTCAACCATACCCTATCACCCGGAGAGAATACCGGAGCCAGCCTTCTGCGTTTGTCAGCGTGTCGTTTGAACACCATGGAATTATGAATAAGAATTTGTCGAGTCTGATCCCACAACTTTCTCAGATTGGCAACATGAATATCAACCGACGGTATCCCCTGGGAGGGGGAGGCCGACGGAAGAACGGAAGGATGAAAGCCATAATTCATGAAAAAGGGGCTAGAACGAGTAGAATCGCAAACACTGTTGTTGTGCGCAAACTCCGCCCAAGGAATCAGACCGACCCAATCGTCCTGGTGTTCAGAAACAAAACAACGCAAGAACTGTTCAACCTTTTGGTTGGTGCGTTCGGCAGCCCCATTGGACTGGGGATGATAGGCAGAGGAAAAATTTAATTTGATACCAAGCTGAGAACAGAAGGATCTCCAAAACCGGGAAACAAATTGGGAACCTCTATCAGAAACGATTTCAGAAGGAATCCCATGTAAACTAAAAATCTCCCTCGTGAAAATTTCAGCCAATTCGGGAGAAGAGGGCAATTTGATCAGAGGTACAAAATGAGCCATTTTGGTAAACCTGTCAATTACTGTGAGGATAACCGTATGTTTTTTAGAAACCGGTAAATCAACGATGAAGTCCATAGCCAGACAAGACCATGGTTTCACAGGAATTTCTAGGGGGTGCAAAAGCCCACATGGAAGCGTATGAGGTTGTTTAGTCCTCATACAGACATCACATGCCCTGACGAATTCCTTAAGATCCTTACGTAATGAAGGCCACCAGAAATCTTTAGAAATCAGAGAACATGACTTGCGTATGCCAGGATGTCCGGCAAATTTACTGTTATGAAAACACTGCATAAGTTCCAGTTGGAGTTTAGGAGGAACGAAGTAACGGTCCCCCGGAATAGGTCCGGGTGCCAGATGTTGTAACTTCTTGATCTCATCCAGCAACGGAGAGTGAATCTTGATGCTAGTGCTGGCAATAATATTACGCTTGGGAACTATAGAAGAAAAAACCACATCAGGCATAGTAGAAGGTTCATGTTGGCGGGACAATGCATCGGCCTTAGAATTCTTAGAACCAGGTCTATAAGTGAGAACATAGTTGAAATGAGTAAGGAACAAAGACCAACTAGCCTGCCTGGCAGATAATCGCTTGGCTTCCCCTATATATGACAAATTCTTGTGATCCGTCAAAATGGTAACCGGGTGTAAAGTCCCTTCCAACAGATGTCTCCACTCCTTTAAAGCCAAAATTACCGCTAACAGTTCCCTGTCACCAATATCATACCTGCTCTCAGGCCCAGACAATTTCCTGGAAAAAAAACCACAAGGATGCAGTGGTTTATTCAAACTTAACCTTTGGGTCAGAATAGCGCCTACACCTGTCTCTGAGGCGTCTACCTCGAGTAAGAAAGGCAAAGATGTGTCTGGATGAACTAATATCGGTGCTGAGGCAAACTGTTCCTTGAGAGTACTGAAAGCAACAAGCGCCTCCGGGGACCATGTCTTAGTATCAGCACCCTGTTTAGTCATGTTGGTAATAGGAGCAATAATAGACGAGTACCCCTTAATGAAGCGCCTGTAGTAATTCGAGAATCCGATAAACCTCTGAATGGCCTTGAGTCCCTTGGGCAATGGCCAATCCAAGATAGATTAGAGTTTAACAGGATCCATCTTAAACCCCTCACCAGAAATAACGTAACCAAGAAAGTTTACCTGAGATTGGTCGAAGCTACACTTCTCCAATTTGCAATACAACCCATGCTGTAGGAGTTTGTGCAATACCCTTCTGACTTGTTTGTGATGAACCTCAGGCTCTTTAGAGTGTATTAGTATATCATCCAAATAAACTATAACACATTCATGTTGAAATTCCCTAAGAACCTCATTAATCAAGTCCTGGAATACAGCAGGGGCATTGCAAAGCCCGAAGGGCATTACGTGTACTCGTAGTGGCCATACCGGGTATTGAAAGCCGTTTTCCATTCATCGCCCTGCTGAATTCTCACCAAGTTATAAGCTCAGGATCGGGACAGGGATCCAACACGCAGAGTACGAACAGGAGAGGAGTACGTATACCGGACCTTAGAATGGCCGGACTAACGTAAGGAGAAAGCAAAGAATGGTCAGAGACAAGCCGAGGTCGAGGGACCGAGAGAACAGGTAAGCGAGAGACAAGCCGAGGTCAAAGGACACGAGAGGTAAACAGGAACGATAGTACAAGCCGAGTCAAAACCAAATAGAACAATAGACATAAGAGCACTGAGGAACCAGACAAGCTAGAACCACGACAGGGCAATGAACCATTACACACATCCCTCTTTTATACCCTGGTTCTCTAATTGATGACTCCGCCCTTGCCGAGGCCTGATTCGTTGTTCCGAACTAGATTGACAGGTCGGGATGTGATTGCCGTCATGACGTCGGCTCCTGAGCGTCGTGTCATAAAAGGAAGCGGGGCTATCGCGGCCGGCGTGGGAATGACTAAGAGAGCTGTGAGGATTGGATGAATCAGCCCCCCTGAGAGAACGGCCGTCGGGAAGTCTAACCTCCTCCGAGGTAGAGACTTCAGGTACCCTGACATAGTCTTATATCGTCAGTATACACTCTTAGCCTATTGCTAGCCTCACATTGAGAGAAATAGTAGGAACAATTCTGGTAAAATCTTTTACTGCAGCACAGAGATAAAGGAAGCAGACAAGCAGTAATTTAGGGTGTGGAAACCCCAGCTCAGGGGTTAAACCGTTTCAAAACAGTTTAATTCCAGAAGGAAAGACACCCCTGCCTCCATAAACGCTTAGATGAGTTTAAACTGTTATGGAGATGACCATGTTCACTTGAATATTCAGGATACAGCCCAGGACTCATTACACATGACAAACTGGTCAGACATCAGGAAACTGTACAAAAATTCACGTTATCGGAATTAAGGTCAAAATCAATATGACAACACATTTTTTTGTAACATAATACATTAATTCTGATTACAGATTGAGAATTAACAAACTCTGATAGCTATTAGCTGTAACTCTGTCATTAGTTTTTACCTGTATCACTAGTCTATGCATAGCATGTCTCTTCTAGTGCCTGTAATGGGCATCTGATGACACTCTTTGCTTTTTTCACACAGTAGGGAATGTGTATAATCTTTAACCATAGAACAATAAGCAAAATGCTGCCAGACTGGGTAGAAGGCTTTATTAATTTGCTGCTTATAAGAAAGAAAGAGCAAGAGAGTGTGCGTACGTGCGTGTATGTGTGTCTTGATTTGAGAGCAGAAATTATACTCCTTCATGCTTTCCATATATTTACTGTGTAGCCAAGGAATCCCTAGAATGTTACAAATGCATATTTTGAAAGGATCTATTTATATCATAGACGTTTATTACATTATGAGAGCCTGCTTGTGATAGGAGAGGTCCACATGAGATTTACTTTAAGTAAATATTTAACAAGGTAATGTATGGAAAAAGTCTTGTTATAAACCAAATGCATTTGGGAAAACAGTAGTAGATTCCAGAATGAATAGTTATATAGAGGGGTGACTGATATAAATATTATGCAGGTTTGCCATTTTAACCCCTTAAGGACGGAGGCAAATGGCAATTGTACAGGTTCTGATCTAAATATGTTAACAAAACCTGGAACCTTTGACTATATGTCTGTTCAACCATAATTTACCTCATTCAAACTAAGTGCACCCACACTTATTATATCTCATTTGTATTTATTTATTTATATTTTCTGGAGAAACAGGGCTTTAATTTCACATCAAATATTTATATATGAAACAATTTAATACGAATATAAATTGCAATAAACTACACATATTTGTTTTCAGTGAAGTCTCTCAAGTACAACAGTACCCCACATGTACAGCGTTTATGGGGTTTTGGAAAGTTACAGGGTCAAATGTAGCATGTTCCATTTTTCAGTTTATACACATTGAAATTTGCCACATTGGTTATGTTGCCTTTGAGACCGTATGGTAGCCCAGGAATAAAGATTACCCAAATTATGTCATTTGCATACCATTTGCAAAAGTAGACAACCCAAGGTATTGCAAATGGATTATGTCTAGTCCTTTCTTAGTAGCCACCTAGTCACAACACTGGCCAAAATTGGCGTTCTAATTCGTTTTTTGCATTTTGCACACACAAACAAATATTAACCCTAACTTTGGCCAGTGTTTGTGACTAAGTAGCCACTTAGTACCCCCAATGTACAGGTTTTATAGTGTTTTGGAAAGTTACAGGGTCAATATAGGGCTAGCCCTTTTCAGTTTGGTTTGTGATCCTATACTGCCTTTGAGAACATATGGTAGCCCAGAAATTTGAATTATCCCCATCATGGCATACCCTTTGCAAAAGTAGACAATCCAAGGTATTTGATATGCGGTATGTTCAGTCTTTTTTAGTAGCCACTTAGTCACAAACAATGGCCAAAGTTAGCGTTCATATTTGTGTGTGAAAATCCTATGTTCATCTCTGTAACTTTCCAAAACACCATAAAACCTGGACATGGGGGGCATTATTGTACTTGGGAAACTTCCCTGAACACAAATATGTGTGTTATAAAACAGTGAAACTTATCACGAAGATAATATCACCAGTAAAAGTTCAGTTTTTGTGTAAACAAAAATGCAAAAAACAAATATGAACGGTAAATTTGACTAAGTGGCTACTAAAAAAAACACTGGACATACCCCATTTTGAATACCCTGGGTTGTCTAATTTTTCAAATGGTATGCCATGGTGGGGTTAATTTTCATTTCTGGGCTGCCATTCCGTTTTAAAGGCAAATCTGGCAAATTTCAATTCGCAAAAACAGAAATTGGCAAATCTTATATTGGACTCTGTAACTTTCCAAAGCACCATAAAACCTGTACATGAGGGGTACTGTTGTACTTGTGAGACACTACTCTACACAAATATGAGTGTTTTAGAGTAGTATAATGTATAACACTGATGATATCGGTGAAAGGGCAGTTTATTTGTGGATAATGCAGAAAAACAAATATAAACGCTAACTTTGGCCAGGGTTTGTGACTAAGTGGCTACTAAAAAAGACTAGACATTTTGAATGCCCTGGGTTTTCTACTTTTACAAATGGTATGCCAATATGGGGTTAATTTTCATTCCTGGGATAACATCTCAAAAGCAACATAGGCCCAGCAAATTTCAATGGAAAAGGGGAAAGCCCTATATTTGACCCGTGTAAGTTTCAAAAAACTCATAAAAACCTGTGGGGTCCTGTGGTACTCGTCCGACATTGATGAATACAAATGTTTTTTTTTATTGCACTAAAATCTAACAGAATTATGACACTCACAGTTAAAATGTCATGCAGAACTTGAAAAATAACATTTTTCTTAATTTCACATACTTTTTCAGATTTTAATCACATTCAGTTAAGTTTCATATATACATATTTGATATGAAATGAAAGCCCTGTTTCTCCTGAACTAAATTATATATAATAAGTGTGGGTGCACTTAATATGAAAGAGGTAAATTACGCCTGAACAGACATATAGCGCAAATTCCAGGTTTTGTTTACATTTTGTTTTGATCACAACTTGTACAATTGGCTCTGTCCTTAAGGGGTTAAACTAACTACTTATGTTGCCAGTCCCCTTCCAATCCCATGGGAAAGTTACTTTTTCTTTTTACTCATCTTTTTTCCAACTCCGAGCTTTTCTCACAGTGGCCTCTGCCTCCATGGGTTATCTCATCAATCTTATTGGTTTCAGCCAATCCAATGCTTTCCCTTTGGACTCATAGGATAAAGTGTAAATAGAGTACATAATTTCAATATAATAATAGCAAATATGTACAGCCTTAACACAAGCCAAAGAAATTTCTTACATAAAATTTTAAATAAATTAGGTACCCCTTACTCAGCCCAGATAATCATTTGTGGCGATTTGAATCATACTTTTGACCATAAACTAGATCTTCTCACCCCTTGAAAATTAGATGTAATACTGTTAAAATACAATGTAAAGCTATGCTTAAACTTCTTACTGAATTTAACTTATATGATGTTTGGAGAACTCTTCATCCCTCTGACCGAACTTACTCGCATTACTCTTCTGCACATAAGCCTTATGCTGAGTCAGAGCCCCAGCAAACACATTTAAAGGTTGCCCAGGACTCACAGTCAGCAGGACTTCCAGCACAAAAGCCTTATGCTGAGGTAACATTTCTGGAAAATCTTCACAAGAATATCTGCACTTTTAGTCCTGTTTAATTTACTTTTGCTTTTCTATTTGCCTCCCTCCCCTATAGTCTATCTGCTTAACTGATAACTTGAATTTTATTTTGTATTGATTTTGTTAGTGTTTGGTTATTGAACTTACTGTCCTGTTAATTTATGTCCAACATTTGTTACTTTCACATATTTGAACTTTACCATGCCCTCCTATCTTTGAATCTCAAATGTCCTCTCCTCTGCTTTCTTCCCTTAATTGCCCTCTTTCACTTCAATACCTGCATGTGTCGCTCCACCATTGATGTTTTTTTTTTTTTTTCAGTCAGAGCCCAACAGACACATTTAAATGTTGCCCAGGACTCACAGCCAACAGGACCTGCAGCACAAAAACTTAAAGGGACACTCCAGGCACCCAGACCACTTCTGCTCATTGGAGTGGTCTGGGTGCCAACTCCCACTACCCTTAACCCTGCAACTGTAAATATTGCAGTTTTTCATAAACTGCAATATTTACATTGCAGGGTTAACTCCACCTCTAGTGGCTGTCTATTAGACAGCCACTAGAGGTCACTTCCTGGGTTCTAGCACAGGTTTCCTGTGCTAGAGCGTCGCTGGACGTCCTCACGCTGTGTGAGGACCTCCAGCGTCGCTCAAAACCCCATTGGAAAGCATTGAAATGATTTTTCAATGCTTTCCTATGGGGAGACGTAATGCGCATGCGCGGCATTTCCGCGCATGCGCATTAGGTCTCCTCGGCCGGTGAGCGAGATTAGTCTCGCCCACCGGCCGACGTAATCACTAGGAGGAGCGTCGCGGAGGCGGAGACAGCGGCGAGGGACATCGCCGCTGTCCCAGGTAAGTGACTGAAGGGGTTTTCACCCCTTCAGTAACCGGGGATTGGTGGGTGGGAGGGAGAGGGACCCTCCAGTGCCAGAAAAACGGATCGTTTTTCTGGCACTGGAGTTTCCCTTTAATATCAACAGATATTAAATGAACACCTGACTGCTTCAGCCAGAAAGCTTAAATTGGGCAGTGGTTGGACTTGAACCTGATGGAAAACCTGTGGGGTGAACTGAATTGCTAACCTTTTTGTGTTTCATATCCCCTCTTTTGAATGTCTTACCCCTTAATGTATCTTATCCCCCTTTGTGTGTTACACCACCCTTTAGTGTATCTTATCTCCCTTTTCCACCCTTATGTGTATTTTACTACCCCCCGTGTGTATCTCCTCCCCCAGCCCCTCTGTTTATCTCTTTCTCCCACACAGCTCCTCCGTGTGTCTCTTTTACCCACACAGCTCCTCTGTGTGTCTCTTTCCCAGGCCCTCTGTATATCTCCTTCTCCCCCCAGCCCCTTTTGTGTGTCTTTCTCACCCCAGTCCCCTGTTTGTCTTTTTCTCCCCAGCCCCTCTGTCTGTCTCTTTCTCCCCGTCCATCCCTTTATGTGTATCTTTCTCCCACAGAACCCCTCTGTGTGTCTATTTCTCCTCCACCAGCCCATCTGTATGTCTCTTTCTGCCCCCAGCACCTTGACTTTTTCTCACCAGCCCCTCTGAGTGTCTCTTCTCCCTCATCCAATTTTGTGTGTCTCTTCCACTCCCCCTGCAGTCTATTTGTAGTCTCCTCCCACCTATCCCCTCCTGTGCCTGCTCACCTCCCTCCTTGGAGTGTAACTGTGCGGGTAGTGGTAGAGGGTTTTCTACACGGTCTGACAGGAAGTTCAGCAGCTTCCTGTCAGACCAGGTACAGGATACAGAAGGTCTACAATATTGTCCCTGACATCCTTGGAAAGCTCTTTGGTCTTGGCCATGGTGGAGAGTCTGGAATTTGATTGGTTGCTCCTGTGGACAGAGGGAAGGAAGTTCTTTCACCTCTTATGGCCTGGGCGGAAATGAACTTGGAAGGCTTGAAGGCAATTTATCTACCAGGGAAGATGAATCAAATTGCGGACTTCCTGAGCAGAGTATCCCTGTATCCGACAGAATGGTCCCTCTCTTCAGAGGTTTTCCAGAGCATCATTCAACATTGGGGACTCCCTCAAGTAGACCTTATGGCGACCTGCCTGAACAAAAAAGTGACAAGGTTCTACTCGCGGTTCTTCGACCTTTTGGCGGAAGACAGGGATGCCCTGTCCTGCGAGTGGAGGTTTGTCCAAGGATATGTGTTTCCCCCAACCCTTTCTGATTTTTCCTCTATTAAAGAGGATTCAACTAGAACCAGTGATCACCATTGCGATCATTCCCCTTTGGCCGACGTCCATGGTTTCCACTTCTGAAGAAGCTATCCCAGGAACCTCCTTTAGATCTATCAGGCCATCCTCAACTTCTCCATCAAGGTCTGGTATTCCACCCAGCAGCCCAATTGTTAAAAAAAATTGGCATGGAAATTGAGAGGCAACGACTCTTAGGAAAGGGGTTTTCTGCCTCAGTCACTGATACCCTTCTTAAAGAAAGAAAAAAGTCTACTTCGTTAGCTCATCATCGGATATGGGGTATTTTCAGTGAGTGGTGTACAGGGTCGGACTAGGGATACAAAGCAGCCCTGGAAAAAAAATCTATGCCAGCCCCATAAGTCATTGCGCCATATATTGTCGCATGTAAGATGTAAGGCTATGTCTTGCCACCCCAGATGATTGAGTAATATATATATATATATATATATATATATATATACATATATATATATATATATATATATATATATATATATATATATTGCTTTTTCTAATATAAAATATTGGTCCTTTCAGAGTAAAGCGTTTAATTATACAGTAAGCATACTCACATGCAGACACAGACAATCTCACTGACACACACAGCCTCATAGACAAACACTCTCACTGATATATATAAGCTCATTGACATAAAAACACAAGCTCACTCACTAGCAGGCACACACACACACACACATGCAAGCAAGCCCACTCACTAGCAGGTGCGCACACTCAGCTAGTGGTTCTGGTGTCTATAGCCTGTCCCTGCAGGCTTTTCAATGTAAACACTGACTTTTCAGAGAAAAGGCAGTGTTTACATTGCTTCCTAGTGACAGACACTCAGACGGTCACTAGAGGTGCTTCCTTTGTCAGTGCGGATTGGCAAGCTTGATGATCTCAGCCATAGAGGCAGGGCCAGTCGAGGGGAGACCAGCACGACGTGGGAGGAAAAAAAGGTTAAAACACTATTTTTTTTTTCAATTCTTTATTTTTGAACACTCAGCATGTTGATAAGGCAATACGGCACAATATATGGGCTAAAGCCCTAAGAGTTCACATTTAACAATACATGTATAACTAGTGGTTGGGTTACTGTCTCATGCTGAGTGGGTTTTAGTTTTTTTTTAAAGTAGGACAACATTAAAGTGCAATAAATTGACAATCCCTTGAGCGCAGAAGTAGGGTAAAGGTAAAATGAGGGCATCATAAGTTGTAAACGCTGAAGTGCATCAGGGGAAGAGGAATCCCCTCCAGGGATTTATCACATTGAGTCATCTCGCGTTCTGGGATAAGGAGTTAGAGGAGGGGGGGGGGGTGTATCAGAGCTCGTGCCTCTACAAAACTCTCTGATCTGGGGCCTCTTTATAAGTGGGCACAATCACTATGGCTGCGTGGTATTTCCTGAGTTGCTGATACTATGGGGCCTCAGTCCCCTCTGGCATGCCTGGATGTGTACATTAATAAGGCTTACCATCTTGGGGACAGCATGCCAAAGAAATACTTATTAAACATAAAGAAAAAAGAACAACAGTAAAACAAATTAACTTGGTGAATATAGTCACAATTTTTTGTTGTGGAGTTTATGGCATCCTAAAGGGTTGCATTAGCATTGCTATCAGACGCCTCATATAGTGTGGGAGGTCTGCTAGCCCTATATCATCAGGCACCCCTCTAACCTTTAAGTTGAGTCTCCTTCTGTGGTCCTCCAAGGCCTCCACCCTCTCTGCTGTGCCCACTTGTTGTTTCTGGAGGTCGGACATTCTGTGTTCCAGGGTGGTTAGACGTGTGTCTTGGGAGGTAGCTTTGGTTTCCAAGTGGGTGAGCCTCGTGGTGGCCCCCTCCATTGCCTCTTTGAAGTGTGCTCGGTCGGCCGCCAGGTCTTGTCTGAGCTCCATAAACATTTTCGTTAGTAGGGCTGCAGTGACTGGTTCTCCTACCTGGGAGGTTTTGATTGTGTGCCCTGTGGGCTGGCTGAGCGATGCACCTGCTTCTGGGTCTGGGTAAAAATCTCCAGATGAATCAGAGTACCCATCGTCTCCCAGCGCCATTTTCCCCCATGCGGCCTTCTGTGAGTTCCGCAGGAGTTCGCCGATATCTTGGCTGAGCGGCGTTTTTTATTTTTCTTGCCCATATTCTTTGCCACGACCTGTGGGTCGGATTTGGGAAAGATAGGTGCCGGATTTCCACCGTTAATTCAGGTTTTTGCTCGTTTCGGCACGGAGCGTTGCACTATGCGTCCGTGCTGGTCTGCAGCTAGCTCTGCCCCCCCAAAACACTATTTTTAAAAACACACACAGACACACATGCCATGACCGACTCACACATACTATGACTGACACACACACACCTTGACTGACACACACACACCTTGACAGACACACACACACCATGACAGACAGACACACACACACCATGACAGACACACACCATGACACAGACAGAAACACACACACACCATGACACAGACAGACACACACACCATGACACACACACCATGACACAGACAGACACATACCATGACAGACACACACACACACCATGACACAGACAGACCGTGACACAGACACACACACCGTGACACAGACAGAAACACACACACCATGACACACAGACACACACCTTGACACAGACAGACACACAAACCTTGACACAGACAGACACACACACCGTGACACAGACAGACACACATTACATGACACAGACAGACACACACACACCATGACACAGACAGACACACACACCATGACACAGATACACACACACACACACCATGACACAGACAGACAGAAACACACAATGACACAGACACACCATGACAGACACACACACACCATGACACAGACACACACACACACCATGACACACACAGACAGACACACACACACCATGACACAGACAGACACACACACCATGACAGTCAGACAGACACACATACCATGACACAGACAGACACACACACACCATGACACAGACAGACACACACACACACACCTCATGACACAGACAGACAAACACTCACACTGACGCACATAATTGCTACCTGTGTGCAGACAGCTGTCTGTCCTGGCGGCCGCAGGGGGGAGCTGGCTCTTCTGGCGGCCGCTGGCTCTTCTGGTGGCCGCAGGCTCTTCTGGCGGCCGCAGGGGGAGCAGGCTCTTCTGGCGGCCGCAGGGGGAGATGGCTGTGCTGTTTCTGCTCCCCAGTGCGCAGCTTAATGATACCGGGGCTGTCTTATTAGATAGCGTGCGAGGGCGGGAGAGCAGAGACAGAACAGCCAGCTCCCCCTGCGGCCGCCAGAAAAGCTCCCCCTGCGGCCGCAGGTCAGCCAGCTGTCTGCACGGCCCCAGGTGCCGACGGCCCACCAGGAAATTTCCCGGTTTCCCGGTGGTCCAGTCCGGCCTTGGTGGTGTACTTGTCACGAAGTTCCGTTTTAAACCCTGAATATGAGCAACATTCTGCAGTTCCTACAGGATGGATTTGATAAAGGTCTAAGTGTGAGTTCTTTAAGAGTGCAGAATTCCGCGCTCTCCATTCTTTTCGACAAGAAGCTGGCCTTTGATCCTGATATAGGCAGATTTTTCCAAGCAATTCTGAAAATCCGTCCTCCGATTAAGTCCTCTGCACCTCCTGGGATCTGCTTCTGGTTTTTCAGGCTTTATCTATTCCTCCCTTTGAACCTCTGGAAGGAATTTCTATGGCTACATTGACTTTAAAAACAGTTCTTTTGGTGGCCCTTACTTCATGGCAAAGAATTTCGGAACTTCAAGCTCTCTCATGTAAACCTCCTTTTGGATTTTTCAAGAAGATAGGGTAATTTTAAGGACTATTCCAGCCTTTCGACCTAAAGTTATTTCTTCCTTCCACATCAATCAGGACATTATTCTTCCTGCCTTTTTTTTCCAATCATTCAACAGAGATAGAGGAAAAATAGCATTGCCTGGATTTAGTGCATTGTTTATCTTCTTGTGTACAACGTACTTCTGCAATCAGAAAATCCTCCAGACTTTGTTATTCCATCAGGTCACAAGCTGGAATAAGCGGCTTCCACTTCTTCCATTGGGCGTTGGATTGTATCAGCCATCTCCCAGGCCTACCTGGGATCTTGAGTTCCTATCCCATTGGGTCTTCGGGCTCACTCGACTGAAGCTCTAGCCTCCTCTTGGGCAGCTGCAGCTAATGTTTCCCCTGACCAAATTTGTTCGGCAGCAACCTGGAGGTCCTTTAATACATTTATTCATCTCTACTGGTTGGATGTTGCCAGAGCTTCTAATTCTGCCTTTGGTCAAAGTGTTCTTTCTTCAGCTTTATAATAAAATTTTCTTTTTGCATTCCAAATCTTGACAGTTTTTTTGTTTTTTGTTTTTTCCTTCCCTTTTGTCTTTAGCTTGGGTATTACCCATCTGTAGTGCTGCCATGGATATATCTGGGAAAACAGAAAATTAATTCATACTTACCGATATTTTATTTTCCCGGATATAGGCCATGGCAGCACTACGATCCCGCCCTTCTTTTTTTGTTTGTGGCTAGGGACTAAGACTGAGGACTTAGGGGAGGTAACTCTCTTTTATTTGCTAAATTAGGAGGTGTTCCAATCTAAGAGTGGGAGGAGCTATACCCATCTGTAGTGCTGCCATGGCCTATATCCAGGAAAAGAAAATATCGGTAAGTATGAATTAATTTTCTATTTTCACTCATTGAAATGCAAATCAATTCATAACTTTTTTGACATGCGTTTTTCTGGATTTTTTTTTTTTTTTTTTGTTATTCTGCCTCTCACTGTTAAAATACACCTACCATTAAAATTATAGACTGATCATTTCTTTGTCAGTGGACAAACGTTCAAAATCAGCAGGGTATCAAATACTCTTTTCCCTCACTGTAGATTTCTTACTTTACACAGGTGAGTGGACTGATCGTGCTCATTACTATCATATGAATCTATAATTAATAACCATCAACCTTTTTTAGGGTACATTTAAAAGATAACCTGCAGAGCAAGTCATCTTCTCTTTTAGGTGAGAAAATAGGTATGATTAGGAGTTGGCAAAACAAATCTGTAATTAATTCAATAGACAAAGCAGGTTAGTGCAGGCTGTAATTTTACGTCCACAGTAGTTGCTGTATGCAAATATTAAATATTTCTATGAATCCTTTGTATTCAGTGGGGTGCATTTTTATGTGCATGCTGTAAAAGGAACATTTAAATGTCCATTTAGTTGCTGCATCTTTTTGTATACTTTGTCACTGGTCGTATCTCTGTGTCATTTCCTATTGTTGAGGTTTTGGATGAGAGCCAACAACACCTACTTTCTGTTTGAGCTGTTATAAATAAGGACTAGAGTATCTCCCAGCACCATTCACAGCTTAGACTGAGGCACGTACTTTCCTCATCACAGCACAAACCAAGGTAAGATAATAGTACATTATTTACAAACAATATACCTAGATAAAAAGGAGCGTACAAATACCTGCAACAATCATTCTATTAATACTGAATTAATGATGCAATTTACTTCTTTTTACCGAGATTTCACTTTTACAAAAAAAGTATTTGTAGCATATTGATCTACACATGATGCATTTTTGCTTTGTTTCAATAATATCTTATGATTTATCAACTAATCATTGAATTGTGATAACTGAAAAAACAAATTGCAAAATGTACACCTTACAGTATGCCTTTAATGCTGTACTTCCATGTTGGTCATTTATGTATAATAATTTTATTTACAGCGTAATAATTATTGGAAACTATATGGATGCACATTTGCAATTAAAATACACTTAATTAACATTATAAGCGCTATTCTTGGCTAGATTTGTTTGATTTTTTTGTTTTTTGTTTCCTGGTTTTGCCATTTACAGGGGAATATAAAGGATGAGATATCTTGAGGTGTAAAACATTGGGGGCCTCCCACTCCCACCCCAATTTACAGGGATTTACTAACTAAATACCCAATTGTAGTGAATTGAAAACAGAATTACAAAATTTAGGATAAAATAGCCGTTTTAGTTGATCTGCATTTTTTTTTTCTAAATTGCAATTGTTTTGCTGAATTTTGAAATTCAGTTTCTTGTTTAGTGAAAACAAACCTGTAGGGTAATCACACCGGCTAGTTTGTGTTCAAGTGGGTTACCCATGGATATCTGTTCCCTGATATTTTGGGAGTTTGCTCACGTAGTTAGGGTTATATAGACAGTTGAGTTTAAAAAGTGCGCTAGAATGCCAATACTTATGACATATCGGGATGTGGTTACAATTAGGAATGGGGACAAATGTAACCTAACTGCAATTTTGATTCTGAAACTTTAACTGAATGCAATAATTATGGGATTATTTAATTATTTTGAGTATGTATAAACACAATACATGAAGATGACTATGTGGTCAGCCTAGTTAATCACCTCGGAAGTGAGATAACCTAGAGACAGCATTTAAAGAACTATATAATTCTGGAGAAAAAACTTTGAAGCATATCTCACATTTGTATCTTTTTTAAATTTGCCCTGACACGCTACATCTCTCATTCAGAATATGATGCCTACATTCACACAATAACATCTGTCATTCAGAATATGATGCCTACATTCACACAATAACATCTCTCATTCAGAGTATGATGCCTACATTCACACAATAACATCTCTCATTCAGAATATGATGCCTACATTCACACAATAAAATCAACCTGTTTATTGCAAACTACCTGTTGTGCGAGTTGTATACTGCTGTAAAATATTAGTACTGTGTTTTTAAAAGCTACATTTTGTAAATAATACTCATCACACTGAAAGTGGTCAGAATTATTTTAGTCATTTCTGCTTGAGATGGGGAAATCTAGCTACGTGACTGTTTGCACAGCACCAATGAGGTTAATATATGCAGTTTTTCTCCTATGCAAACTTTTTCTAGCAGACAAATCAGATGACTTAAAAGGATTTGTAGTATAATGTGACTGTTGCCTTAAGGCTTCTTGCACAAAAATATATTTCATCATTGCCATGGTATCAAGGAAACAATGTACAAGGAAGGAATATATATATATATATATATATATATATATATATATATATATACATAGATATATACTTTATACTACTCCAATATTTGGGAGTTCATGAACAAGCTTTTTTACTAGCAGCAATACATTGAATTACTATTGCATACAAGAATTTATTGGCAAGAATAAAGTTTACAATATGGCTACAAGTTGATATATGAGTATCTATGTATGTGTGGAAGTGCATGTCTGTCTGAGTGAGTGCCTGTATGTGTAACATTTCTGTATGCAAGTATCTGTTTGTCTATGTGTGTGAGTGCAAGTATCTCTGTGTGGGTGAGTGCCTGTGTTTATGAGTAGCTATATGTGTTTAAAACTTGTGTTTGTGTGTGACTGGACGAAGTCTTTATTGTGACATCTGAAATATCTGGAAGATTCCACGATAGTCCACGTACAATCAGTGCATGTGCAGCAGAGAAAGAGACAAATTCAAAAGTTTTTCTCAATGTTTTTTTTTTTTTTTTTACCCTATGAAGGACCTTCATATTTAGATGGAAATCATGTCCTTCAAAGGCTAAGGAGGGAGGTCCAGGTCAAGGTTAACCGAGAGAATGGACATTTGGTAGCTATTCCTCTAGGCACTAGCTGTATCAGTTCAAACATATTCAGTAGTTATAAAAACCCTTTATCAAATGACTTTCGTTCAATTGAGCCAGGCACAACAGGAAATAACAGCAAGCAAAACTACAGGGATACCATCAGAAATCATGGGTCCCACTGTATCTTTCTTGAGCCTGAGCCAGTCTTCCACTTTTGCTTCCTTACATTCACAGCCATCTTATTTCCCAATCAAGTTTAGTTTGTCTCCTTGTGTCCCATGACAGACTAATTTTATTTCCTCATTCCATACCCTAACTTTAATTTTATAATTCTTGGTGTTATCCCTCATTCATCCAGTGCTTGTGCTCTCCCCATCCACCATCTGTGATTCTCCCAATTCCTCTCCTGTGTCTCCTCTGGCAAATGTGCAGCACCCCTACCCACTCTTATTTTCTTCTCCCCATGCACTCTCAAGTGTCTAATATTCTTATAATAAGTCTATAAAAACAAAACTGTACCGTGCGCCACCAGAGCCCAATCAATTAACATTTTAGATGGAAAGCTCAATAAAAAGCAGCTTGACAGATACACTTTCTAATGTTTCTGCTATGCTAGATAGGATACGTCACACATGACACTGCTTTGCATCACTACTCAACCACTCAATATGAAAACAATATGGTTACACTTCGTGAAAAGTCTTGCCATTTCTCGGTCACATTACTTGCTTAGCCAAAGCGCTGTATTCTTCAGTTCCATGTTTTGATGTTTGCATTAGAGTATAAGTGACACTCTTGTCCAATATTGTTATGGAAAGAGAGGTGAATGAATAATCTGTGTACCTGTAGAACATGTTAAAGTAATGAACTGGAATATATTGTAACAGACCTAATGACATTGAATAATTTTTAGCAGTAAAAATTGATTACATATGGCCTGATAAACACAACCATGCTTTTGAGAATTGCCATTTTTACTAACAAAAATTAAAAGTCCGTCATAATTAATTAGTAATTACTCAATAAACACACACTGTTTATTCACTAAAGTGTGAATTGCCAAAACTGAATTTCAGATATTATGCCAAAATAGCCATATTGGAAAATGTTGTATTTTTAATTCAGCTAGTATGGCCTGAAATTTTAAATTCTCGTTAGTAAATAATCCTGGCAGTGAGTGACCAGACACACAGGTTGACGAAAAGTAAAGGCACATACGCCGCCACCCATTATTTGCAACCAACGGCACCTTAGCAATAGTCGCTCTCATAGGTTTTGTTAGTGTAAATTGTCAACTGAAAGTTAATAATCAACCGCAAATATATGGTCTCTCCAGTATATAGTTAATCGTATTAACTTTTATGATTCACACAGTTTGCAACCAGGAAATCCCAGCCTACACCTGCTCTCCTGAATAGCACTGAGACAAATAATGCATTACTTTATTCAGTATTATCCCCCTGGTCAAAAATGTAGTTCATGTTTTAGCAGTTAAGACTTATTATTATTTACATGTCATTGATTGTGGCAATATCATGTTTAACTTTCAAGGATGGAGGCAATTGTCCAAGTTCTGAACAAAAACAAAACTTTGAATTTGTGCTATGTGTTTCTTTCACCATAATTTTAGTTCCCCACCATACATACTAAACATTGTTTTTTAAAGGACAGAAAGGGCATTTTTAACATCCTATATGTGGACGGAATTATTTTTTCAAATTTTTCTAGTGCAACTAAGTAAACAGAACTCAAAATAAATGAGTGCATCACTCTTAACTGTTAAATGCCACATATGTCTAGTATCTAAATTAACTCACTATCCGTAACCTTAAAACAGCAATAAAGCGGTACTGTCACCTCTCCTCTCCCCCCTCTCCTGAAAAATTTGTATTTCATAAAGATAAACTTTTTATGAAATATTAATTTTAACTGTGTTGGATTTTCACTGAAATACCAACCCAGTCAAGAAATATACAGAGACAAAGAAGGGACTACTTTGTCTTTCTTTCCTCCGCCTGACTGAGCTACAGAAATGGCTGCTGGAAATTGACTGTTTACGGGGCAGCAGTAAAGTCGGCTCCTAGCACTGAAGAGGACCCACTGGAACAAGATGTTCATGTCCGCAAGAGACCGGTTCAGATAAGTAAATCTCACCTTTACCTGCCCCTCCTGGCGACCAGACCCACCAATGGTGATGTCACTGTCGGGGGTCTTTGCAAATTCAGCATTTCCCCAGACTATGACAGTGCCATTTAGACCTAATCCACCATTAAACCTTACCTTACCCTAACACTAATGCTAATCCTGCAACTGATTCTAACCCTACCCTGACATTAAATATAACCCTAACTTTAAACCTATAGAGGTCTTCAGTTACATAAAATGGTAGACAGAAGTATGTTGCCACAATCTACTAGCTGTTCTCTGTATTTCAGGGACAATTCCCAGTAATACTGAAATCAAGCATGCTTTCCCAGCCAATTACACTGTGATAAGTTCTCTGAAGCACTAATTTTGCATGAGTGCATGCAATGAGAGTCCCTGACCTGGGGGTCTCCCATGAGGAGCTGGCAGCTGAGTATCAACATGGTTGAGTGCGTTCTGCTCACCTTCAGTGTTCTCAATGGATTTAAATGGCTATAAGCAGCGCTGGCTTTGAGCACCCCGGCTGACAGAGTGGAGCCCCAGGTAATGATGGATACCAGGGCCCCCCTAGTGTAAAGTAGTGATTTAAGTAAGTAGTGATTGTAGCCATAGACCATTAAATGCCTATTTGAATAGTTGTAGCAGGGATTACTTTGATTGCAGCATGCAGCGTATCTCTCTTGGACCACTGAAAAGTAACCCTGCCAACGGAGGGGAGCTCCAAGTAGCTATTGATGCCTGGGCCTCCTAGTGTGAGCAGAGATTTAACTCTGCTCATCTAACATTGCAATCAATGGGGATTTCAAATGGGCTGTTTGCAGAACACAATTTGAGTGCTGCATACAGAGCACCTGACAGTCAGAAGCCACTGAAAATGGCCCCAGTTGACAGAGGGGAGACCCAGATATCGGTTGATCCCTGGGTCTTTCTGTCGTAAGCAGGGATTTACCCCTACTCAAACCAAAACTTTACTTGCAGTTCTTCAAACTTCTTCCAAAGGACTCTTGCATTAGATGTAATTATGATTTAAAGAAACAGTCTAAGCAACATAGCCACTACAAACACTGTAGTAGTTATGGTGCCATCCTGCCGTAAGATGTCAAATCAGCTATGTGCAGTTTAACTACTTAACTGTTTCACTGGACCTCATTCTGTCTTGTCTTCTCATGGAGGAAAAGCCAGATGTCGATGTAGAGTAAAGCACGACTGATGCAGGACCATGCTTACTGGCTGAGAGCATTCAACTGAAACTCCTGGCCAATGAGCATGGACCTGATTTACTCTTCAGAGCAATATAAATTATTCTGCTGCTGAAGACTGGATGCAGAGGTTGAAGCAGTAGGTATCTGGCAGGACTCCATATTAAAAAAGTTTGACATCTTACTCCTGGCGCCATACCTACCACAGTGGCTTGTTTTATGATGTTTGGAGTATTCCTATAAAGGACGGCTGCTATAATTTTCTATCAATGTTGAAAGTAAAAGATTAACTTGTTACACACATGGTGTGTGTTATTTTGCAACGCATATTTGTAAGTAAAAACCTTTTTTGAGTGTATCCCTTTGTCTCGCCTTGCTATTTGATGGCAGATGTCTTTATGTAACCTTAGATTAAAAGCACAACATTTCTGGTCATAAATTCTGCTGATAATCAAGAGCTAATGTGCTTTAACGACTTGGCTTGTGCAAGTGTGAGACATCTAAAAAATGCACTCTGGAAATGTCGTCAGTATGTGGATTAGTGCCTTTAAAACATAGACTCTATCAGGGATAATACAACAAAAATATTAGACGTACATTTTTACACATTCTATATGTATGTGCGTGCCCTTGCTATTTCAGTATAAGTCTACGCCTCATAACCTAGCACAACACTTTACCACCTCTATATAGTGGTTATGTATTTATTTATTTATTTACTTGTTTGCCAATACTTATATAATGAGTAGTCCCGGGGCAAAGTTCTAAAAGTGGAGCAGTCACAATGGAATCCAATGGAATGTCTCTGATGTTTGCTCCATTTTTAGAACCTTGGCCATGAATTACTCTTTATACATAAAACCCCTATGTGTCTGAGGGGTGGATAGCAGCATTTAATTAATCTAAGGTTGATGATTTGACTAGACAGGACAAAGCTAATGAGCAGGGGTCACGGCCAGCAAATCATAAAGGAGGAGATGTGTCCAACAGCCAATCATAAAGGATCTGAGCTCATGGACAGCAAAGCTTAGCCCACTCCCGATGATTACATGGGGAAGTATATTCATAAGAGGTGGGGATTAGGCTGCACTGGGTTCAATACTGATGATTGCACATGTTGTTGCCACACATTTGGATTGTGTCTGTGTCTTGAGCACTACTACCTAACATGAATAAATAAATAAGACATTATTTTTTAAAAAAAAATGGACATAGAATGGCTACACCTGGAGTTTAAATAATGTGTATCTAGTAGCCTGAGATGGTCTATATATTTATTGTAAAACTCCCACTCATGTTTACTGCTTGTGGTTTATAGCTAATTGTCTGCCAATGGTAACTTAGAGAGTTTCTTTAGTGGCATGTCATAAGGATTTTTTTTTTTTTAAATTCTTTATTTTTGCGTGCTGTTTAACATAGGGTAAAGTAACCACATGCAATAGTGGACATTAACATGTATATATCAGTTTCAGAGTTACAGCGCATATGTTGTAATTTAGCACAATTTTTATATTTTAGGAAACGTCGTAAGACCTAGGAAGTGGGTTGGTATAATACTAGGTGTGGTGTACTATTTGGTTTGTGGGCATCCATTCCTAGGGCCTAGATTAGAAGAGAAGGGGTGCTCCATATTGGGTGGTTTGTACCAAGTCAGCGTTAGGCTTGGAGTCGAGGTTTTATAAGGAGGGAATGTCCCCTGAATGGATCTGTGGTTCTGGTAAGTGGTCTGTGGTGACGGTCGGGTCGTCTTGGGAGTAGTTTGTCTAGAGGTTACTGTTTGATCTGTTTAAACTACTCTTGAGGTGTAGTAGCCCTAACCTAGGGGCTGTCGGGGGGGAAGGTGTGTGCCCTGGTGCAGCACACATTCTCCTGGTGCACTAGCGTGCCGGCGCCATCCCTGGCATGCTCTTAGGTCGTCACTAGGGTTGCGGTACTTAAGTCGTGGAGAAATCAACAGAACATTAACATTAGAAGGTAAAAAGTAGTAGAGGAAAAAGGAGAAAAACCATAGGTAAACGGCAAATTACAATTTTTAGCCTGTGAGCAGGTTGGGGTAGGAGACTTCTCCCCCCCCATCCTGTCAAGTGGCCTGGGTGTCCATTCTCTGTGTCCTCGGGACGAATGGTTCGATCGTCTCTGGGTCCCAAGCGGGAGAAGCGATCTGGGTGGTCTTGGTTGGTATACCCAGTTTTGATAGTAGCGAGGCAGCTTCAGTCCCTGAAGTGATTTTGTACGTGTGTCCTTGGTGTGTAACCAGGAGGTGGCGTGGGTTTCCCCACCGGTATGGTATGTCCACTGAGCGTAGCTGGCTGGTGTAGTCGTTGAGGGTTTTTCTCCATTGGAGAGTGGCTCTAGTTAGGTCCTGGTAAAAAGTCAATTGGGACTCTTCAAAGTCGAGTGGCATCTTGCCCTTGAGTGCCGACATTATGTGTCCCCTGTCTTGGGGAAGGGCGCAGCGGAGTATTACGTCTCCAGCGAGGAGTGTGGATGCCCGTGTTGGAGTGGGTAGTCGGTATATTCCAACAAAGGTGAGTTTCGTTGCCACCCCGGGGGGAAGTATGGACTGCATGAGACGTCGCACATAGTGAGGTAGATCTTCCCTGGAGACTGATGCAGGGATACCACGTATTTTGATGTTGTTGCTTCTGAGTTTGTCTTCTTGGGCTGCCATCTGTACCTCCAAGTTTCTTTGAGTATGTTGCATTTGGGAAAGGGATTCCTGCAGCGAGGTGAGTTCTTTTTGGATCCCTTTTACTTCTCCCTCTGTGTGTAATACTTTGTCAGTGATTTGTTGCATGCTGGTTTTGAGGGTGGGCAGATCTGCAGCCAGTAGGCTTTGTATTTCTTGCAGCATGTTTTGCATGTGCTGTAGGTCTTGTTTAGTGGCAAGTTCAGTGGTAACCTGCTGGGGTATGAGGTTTGACTGTTTAACCCCTTGAGGGCTATGTTCCACTGAGTGAGGCTCTGGAGGGGGAACAGGGCCTTGTACGGCTGCCATTTTGGCGGGTGTTTGTTTTAGTAGCAGTGTGCTGATATCAGGCTGTGCTGTACCTGGTTGGGGTTTCTGCGATCTGCGCCCCATTCCGAAGGTTCCGTGGTCGGAGTTGTGCTGGGACGTGTCCCACGCGTCGTCCAGGAAGTCCCCGTCAAACAAATAATCCATGTCGTGGTGGTTTGATGGGAGGTAGGCCCGGGTTCTAGTTTTGGGCTTTGCCTGCTTCGGGGTGTACCGGAATGGCATCGGTCGGTTCCGGGGGTTCCCCTCCGTGAGATGGTGTTATTTGCGCCGGTGGATGGTGATGCTTTTATCCGATAACCGTCGGATTGAGCCCGTGGTTGTAGGAGCTTGCGGCAATGGCGACCGGCCCGTTTCGCTGCCAGGCTCCGCCCCCGTCATAAAGATTTTATGTAGCAACTCATTAACTGTGATAGGAAAATGGTTCAAATACTAGACCTCCTGGAAACCCAAGATGATACACTTATAATTGCATTATTTGCAGTTAAACAGGGATTGTCACTATGATATACTATACTGACAACTGTATTAATTAGAATTCTGAAGTATTGTCTCATTATTTTAAGGAAACTTTTCAATAGTATTTAACCCTGATAATCTGCCCAATAACAGATTGATTAATTATGTTATTCACTAAAAAGCAATTTATATTGTATTGAAATATTCATTGCAAAACTTAGGCCAAAATAATTGAATGTTTAACAAAATTTGGTATCATTAATACCGTGACATTATATTCTTTATTTGTGTTTTGTCTGTGAGCACTAGTGATGTCGCGAACATAACATTTTCGGTTTGCAAATGCGAACTTCCGCAAACTCCGCAAACCATAGACTTCAATGGGCAGGCGAATTTTAAAACCCACAGAGACTCTTTCTGGCCACAATAGTGATGGAAAAGTTGTTTCAAGGGGACTAACACCTGGACTGTGGCATGCCGGAGGGGGATCCATGGCAAAACTGCCATGGAAAATTACACAGTTGATGCAGAATCTGGTTTTAATCCATAAAGGGCATAAATCACCTAACATTCCTAAATCACAATGGATATGGATTGACACCTGACATATGACATATTGACACCTTGACATATGGATTGACACCTGTCCTCAGAGACCCTGATACACACTGACACAGAGCAGAATAGGGACTGTTCCCCCTACATAGGGTCACTTGGCAGATATGGATTGACACATATCCTACGGATCCCTGATACACACTGACACAGAGCAGAATAGGGACTGTTCCCCCTACATAGGGTCACATAGAAGATTAGTGTTCAAACTCAAGGAAATCGGTCTAGATGAAAATGCTTGTTCTTGGGTAGAACATTGGCTTAAAAACAGAGTACAAAGAGTTGTCGTTAATGGTAAATTTTCAAGCTGGACAGAGGTGGCAAGTGGTGTCCCTCACCCTCAGTGGTCTGTTCTGGGACCCCTTCTATTTAACATGGTTATAAATGATCTTGAAGACAGCATTGAAAGTCATGTTTCAGTGTTTGCAGATGACACAAAACTTTGTAAAATAATACAATGTGAGCAAGATATTACTTTGCTGCAGAGGGATTTAGATAGACTGGAGGACTGGGCACTCAAATGGCAGATGAAATTTAATGTTGAAAAATGCAAAGTTATGCACTTCAGCGTAAAGAGTACACAAGCAACGTATACCCTTAAAAGGACTTGGGAATTGTTATAGACAACAAACTATGCAACAATGTGCAATGTCAATCAGCAGTGGCCAAGGCCAGTAGGGTATTATCATGCATGAAAAAGGGCATTCATTCTCGGGACGAGAATATAATTTTGCCTCTTTATAAATCACTGGTAAGACCACACATTGAATATGCTGTGCAATTTTGGGCACCTGTTCTAAAGAAGGATATTATGGCACTAGAAAAAGTGCAGAGGCGGGCTACAAAATTAATAAAAGGAATGGAACATATCAGCTATGAAGAAAGGTTAACAAATTTAAACCTATTTAGTTTAGAAAAACGTCGCCTGAGAGGGGATATGATAACATTATACAAATATATTCGAGGCCAATACAAACCATTGTGTGGAAATTGTCAGGATCGGGACAGGGATCCAACACGCAGAGTACAAACAGTAGCCAGATACGTATACCGGACCTTAGAATGGCCGGACTAACGTAAGTAGTACAGTATAGAATGGTCAAAGACAAGCCGAGGTCGAGGGTAACAGAAGACAGGTAAGCGAGAGACAAGCCGAATCAAGGGTAACAGAGATAAGCAGAGTAAGGTAAACAAGCCGGGTCAAAACCAAAAGGGATAATAGAATACACAAGCACTGAGTGACTAGAACAAGCTAGAACCACGACAGGGCAATGAGCTAATGAAAGAAGCTCTGTTAAATACCCTGTTCAGAGCAGTAACCACGCCTCCGAGGCTTCCTGATTGGTCCTGCAGCAATTGAGTGACAGGTCGTTCCGGAGGAGTGTCCTGATGACAACTTCCTGCCTAGATGCTGTAAAAGGCAGTCACTCCCTCGCGGCCGGCCTTGCATGACCGGATAGACCGTGGGGAAGGGTGCCATCAGGCCGTCTGGATGGAGGAACAGCTAAGTCTCTCCCTCTTTCGGAGGTAGAGACCACAGGTACCCTGACAGTACCCCCCCTCTCAGATACGCCCACCGGGCGGAATACACCAGGGCGAGAAGGGAATCGAGAGTGAAACGCCCTGCGGAGACGGGGAGCATGCACCTCCTCCTGAGGTACCCAACTTCTCTCCTCAGGACCATAACCCTTCCAATCGACCAGATATTGCAGTTTCCCCCGGGAGATTCGAGAATCAACGATGGAATTGACCTCATACTCCTCCTGACCCTCCACCTGAACTGAGCGGGGAGGGGCGATCGTGGAGGAGAACCTGTTACATATTAATGGTTTTAGCAAGGAAACATGAAATGAATTAGGAATGCGTAAGGCATTAGGCAACGCTAAACGATACGCAACTGGGTTAATTTGAGACAGTACCCTGTAAGGTCCAATATATCGAGGAGCAAACTTCATGGACGGCACTTTTAACCGAATGTTTCTAGTACTTAACCATACTCTATCGCCTGGAACAAACACCGGTGCTGCCCTTCTACGTTTGTCAGCGTGTTTTTTAACCAGCGTAGAATTGTGCAGAAGGATTTGTCGAGTTTGATCCCACAACTCTCTTAAATTGGCAACATGAACATCCACCGACGGTATCCCTTGAGAAGAAGACTCCGAAGGAAGGATGGAAGGATGAAAGCCATAATTCAAGAAAAAAGGGCTAGAATGCGTAGAATCACAAATGAGATTGTTATGTGCAAACTCCGCCCAAGGAATCAAACCGACCCAATCGTCCTGGTGTTCTGAAACGAAACAACGTAAATATTGTTCAACTTTTTGGTTAGTGCGTTCAGCAGCTCCATTGGACTGAGGATGATAGGCAGAGGAGAAATTCAATTTGATGCCTAGTTGGGAGCAGAATGATCTCCAAAAACGGGAAACAAATTGGGAGCCTCTGTCAGAGACAATCTGGGAAGGTATCCCATGCAAACGGAAAATCTCCCTGGCGAATATCTCCGCTAATTCGGGCGAAGATGGAAGTTTAGGTAAGGGAATGAAGTGAGCCATTTTAGTAAATCTGTCTACCACAGTGAGGATGACAGTCTGCTTTTTAGAGATAGGCAAATCAACAATGAAGTCCATTGCCAGGCAGGACCAAGGCTTTTCAGGAACCTCTAAAGGGTGTAGAAATCCGCATGGAAGCGAATGGGGTAGCTTGGTCTTGGTACAAACTTCACATGCCCCGATGAATTCTTTAATATCCTTGCGTAAGTCAGGCCACCAAAAATCTTTAGAGACCAGCGCATAAGTCTTGCGGATGCCAGGATGCCCAGCCACCTTACTGTTATGGAGACAGCGTAGCACCTCCAGTTGGAGAGCGGCAGGAACGAAGTGTCGATCCCCAGGGGTCTGTTTGGGTGCCAAATGCTGAAACTTCATGATCTCAGAAAGCAATGGAGAGTGAATCCTGAGATTCGTGTTCGCGATGATATTCCCCTTAGGAACTATGGAGGACAGAAGTGGTTCAGTTATAGTGGATGGTTCATATTGACGAGACAATGCATCGGCTTTAGAGTTCTTAGAACCAGGTCTATACGTAAGTACATAATTAAAGTGAGTGAGGAACAAGGCCCAGCGAGCCTGCCTGGCGGACAAACGCTTCGCCTCCCCAATATAAGACAAGTTCTTATGATCCGTTAGAATAGTAACAGGGTGTAGTGTCCCTTCCAGTAAATGTCTCCACTCCTTTAAAGCCTTAATGACCGCTAACAATTCCCTCTCCCCGATGTCATATCTGCTCTCAGGCCCAGAACATTTTTTAGAGAAGAAACCACAAGGGTGTAACGGTTTATCCACCCCTAACCTTTGGGACAGAACAGCCCCAACTCCTGTCTCAGAAGCATCGACCTCGAGCAAGAAAGGCAGAGTCGTCTCAGGATGAACTAGAATGGGAGCTGAGGCAAAAAGTTCCTTGAGAGTCTTAAAAGCACCAAGAGCTTCCTCAGACCAGAACTTAGTATCAGCCCCTTGTTTGGTCATATTGGTAATAGGCGCAATGATAGAGGAGTAACCCTTAATGAAGGGCCTATAGTAGTTGGAAAACCCAATAAACCTTTGGATAGCCTTGAGTCCTTTGGGCAAAGGCCAGTCTAAAATAGATTGGAGTTTACCAGGATCCATTTTAAAACCTTCCCCAGAAATCACGTACCCAAGAAAGTCTACCTGAGCCTGATCAAAACTGCACTTCTCCAATTTGCAGTATAGACCATGTTGCAGAAGTTTGTGTAACACCTTTCTGACCTGTCTATGGTGAGTCTCAATCTCCTTAGAGTGTATTAGTATGTCGTCCAGGTAAACAATAACACAATCATGCTGAAACTCCCTAAGTACCTCATTAATCAAATCTTGAAATACTGCAGGAGCATTGCATAGTCCAAATGGCATAACAGTGTATTCGTAATGGCCATACCGGGTATTGAATGCCGTCATCCACTCGTGACCTTGCTGGATTCTCACCAAATTGTAAACCCCTCTGAGATCTAACTTGGTGAAGATTTTGGAGCCCTTAAGACGATCAAATAACTCGGTAATCAGTGGGATAGGATAGGCATTTCTGACAGTTATTTTATTCAAGCCTCGGTAATCGATACAAGGTCTCAGCGTGCCATCCTTCTTCTTAATTAAAAAGAACCCCGCCCCAGCCGGAGAAGAAGACCACCTGATAAATCCCTTTTCTAAATTCTCCTGAATATACTCCTCTAGAACCGAGTTTTCCTGAACAGACAAAGGATATACATGGCCCCTCGGAGGCATAGTCCCGGGTAGAAGCTTAATTTTACAGTCAAATGACCTGTGTGGCGGCAAAGAATCGGCATTCTTCTTGTCAAACACTGCCCTTAAGTCTAGGTAAAGGTCCGGTATTTGTCTCTCCGTGGACTGAGTAGGATTCTCCTGTATGTTAATATTAGCTAATGGAGAAACCTTGCACAGACACCGATCCTGGCAGCCCTGGCCCCACGAGAGTATCTCCCCTAACTCCCAATCGATAATAGGGTTATGTTCTTTCAACCATGGGTACCCCAGAACTATGGGAACGGAAGGAGACGAAATGAGCAGAAGAGATAAATTCTCCACGTGTAGGACACCAACACCTAACTCAATGGGTATGGTTTCACGAAAGATAACAGGATCTAGTAGTGGTCTACCATCTATGGCCTCAACGGCCAAGGGTGTCTCCCTTAGCTGGGATGGGAAATTGTTTTTACTAGCAAAGGCTTCGTCGATAAAATTCTCAGCAGCACCGGAATCTATCAAAGCCATAGCCCTTACTACTTCCCTCCCGCAAGTTAAGGAAACTGGTAGCAGAAGCCTGTGATCTTTATAATTAGGAGTAGAGGACAAAATAGAAACACCCAAGGCCTGTCCTCTAGAGAGACTTAGGTGCGAGCGTTTCCCGGGCGGTTAGAACAGTTCGAGAGTAAATGACCCTTAACTCCACAATACATACACAAACCCTCTCTTCTCCTGTACTGTCTTTCCTCCTCAGAGAGGCGGGTATACCCTATCTGCATAGGTTCAGGAAGCAAAGATACCGTGGAGTCAGGACTTGGAAAAGCGGGGGCTAACCTAAAAGAAGGTCTCCGGTTCCTCTCTCGAGTGTTCTGTCTCTCTCTTAAACGTTCATCTATACGAGAGATGAACGAAATTAAATCCTCTAAATTCTCAGGGAGTTCTCTGGTAGCAACCTCATCAAGGATTACTTCAGATAAGCCATTCAAAAATACATCCATATACGCCTGCTCATTCCACTTGACCTCCGACGCCAGAGACCTGAACTTTAGTGCATAATCCACCAGTGTTTGGTTCTCCTGTTTCAGACGCAACAGTAATCTGGCGGCATTAACCTTTCTACCTGGAGGGTCAAATGTTCTTCTAAAAGCAGTTACAAAGGCGTTATAGTTATAAACTAATGGGTTATCGTTCTCCCATAATGGGATGGCCCATCTCAGAGCTTTCTCAATAAGTAGGGTGATAATAAATCCTACCTTTGCCCTATCTGTAGGATAAGAGCGAGGTTGCAATTCAAAGTGGATACTAATTTGGTTTAAGAAACCACGACACTTCTCAGGAGCCCCACCATAGCGTACTGGGGGGGTAATGCGAGAAGAAGCACCCACTGTGGCTACCTCTAGACCTGAACCGACAGGAGAAACAGGGGTATTACGTATCTCCTTCTGGTGGGTTATTGGCACGAGATAATAGAGCCTGTAGCGCAAGCGCCATCTGATCCATTCTGTGATCCATGGCCTCAAACCTAGGATCAGGAGAAGCCAGCTGACTGTTTGTACTTGCAGGATCCATTGGCCCTGTCGTAATGTCAGGATCGGGACAGGGATCCAACACGCAGAGTACAAACAGTAGCCAGATACGTATACCGGACCTTAGAATGGCCGGACTAACGTAAGTAGTACAGTATAGAATGGTCAAAGACAAGCCGAGGTCGAGGGTAACAGAAGACAGGTAAGCGAGAGACAAGCCGAATCAAGGGTAACAGAGATAAGCAGAGTAAGGTAAACAAGCCGGGTCAAAACCAAAAGGGATAATAGAATACACAAGCACTGAGTGACTAGAACAAGCTAGAACCACGACAGGGCAATGAGCTAATGAAAGAAGCTCTGTTAAATACCCTGTTCAGAGCAGTAACCACGCCGACGAGGCTTCCTGATTGGTCCTGCAGCAATTGAGTGACAGGTGGTTCCGGAGGAGTGTCCTGATGACAACTTCCTGCCTAGATGCTGTAAAAGGCAGTCACTCCCTCGCGGCCGGCCTTGCATGACCGGATAGACCGTGGGGAAGGGTGCCATCAGGCCGTCTGGATGGAGGAACAGCTAAGTCTCTCCCTCTTTCGGAGGTAGAGACCACAGGTACCCTGACAGTACCCCCCCTCTCAGATACGCCCACCGGGCGGAATACACCAGGGCGAGAAGGGAATCGAGAGTGAAACGCCCTGCGGAGACGGGGAGCATGCACCTCCTCCTGAGGTACCCAACTTCTCTCCTCAGGACCATAACCCTTCCAATCGACCAGATATTGCAGTTTCCCCCGGGAGATTCGAGAATCAACGATGGAATTGACCTCATACTCCTCCTGACCCTCCACCTGAACTGAGCGGGGAGGGGCGATCGTGGAGGAGAACCTGTTACATATTAATGGTTTTAGCAAGGAAACATGAAATGAATTAGGAATGCGTAAGGCATTAGGCAACGCTAAACGATACGCAACTGGGTTAATTTGAGACAGTACCCTGTAAGGTCCAATATATCGAGGAGCAAACTTCATGGACGGCACTTTTAACCGAATGTTTCTAGTACTTAACCATACTCTATCGCCTGGAACAAACACCGGTGCTGCCCTTCTACGTTTGTCAGCGTGTTTTTTAACCAGCGTAGAATTGTGCAGAAGGATTTGTCGAGTTTGATCCCACAACTCTCTTAAATTGGCAACATGAACATCCACCGACGGTATCCCTTGAGAAGAAGACTCCGAAGGAAGGATGGAAGGATGAAAGCCATAATTCAAGAAAAAAGGGCTAGAATGCGTAGAATCACAAATGAGATTGTTATGTGCAAACTCCGCCCAAGGAATCAAACCGACCCAATCGTCCTGGTGTTCTGAAACGAAACAACGTAAATATTGTTCAACTTTTTGGTTAGTGCGTTCAGCAGCTCCATTGGACTGAGGATGATAGGCAGAGGAGAAATTCAATTTGATGCCTAGTTGGGAGCAGAATGATCTCCAAAAACGGGAAACAAATTGGGAGCCTCTGTCAGAGACAATCTGGGAAGGTATCCCATGCAAACGGAAAATCTCCCTGGCGAATATCTCCGCTAATTCGGGCGAAGATGGAAGTTTAGGTAAGGGAATGAAGTGAGCCATTTTAGTAAATCTGTCTACCACAGTGAGGATGACAGTCTGCTTTTTAGAGATAGGCAAATCAACAATGAAGTCCATTGCCAGGCAGGACCAAGGCTTTTCAGGAACCTCTAAAGGGTGTAGAAATCCGCATGGAAGCGAATGGGGTAGCTTGGTCTTGGTACAAACTTCACATGCCCCGATGAATTCTTTAATATCCTTGCGTAAGTCAGGCCACCAAAAATCTTTAGAGACCAGCGCATAAGTCTTGCGGATGCCAGGATGCCCAGCCACCTTACTGTTATGGAGACAGCGTAGCACCTCCAGTTGGAGAGCGGCAGGAACGAAGTGTCGATCCCCAGGGGTCTGTTTGGGTGCCAAATGCTGAAACTTCATGATCTCAGAAAGCAATGGAGAGTGAATCCTGAGATTCGTGTTCGCGATGATATTCCCCTTAGGAACTATGGAGGACAGAAGTGGTTCAGTTATAGTGGATGGTTCATATTGACGAGACAATGCATCGGCTTTAGAGTTCTTAGAACCAGGTCTATACGTAAGTACATAATTAAAGTGAGTGAGGAACAAGGCCCAGCGAGCCTGCCTGGCGGACAAACGCTTCGCCTCCCCAATATAAGACAAGTTCTTATGATCCGTTAGAATAGTAACAGGGTGTAGTGTCCCTTCCAGTAAATGTCTCCACTCCTTTAAAGCCTTAATGACCGCTAACAATTCCCTCTCCCCGATGTCATATCTGCTCTCAGGCCCAGAACATTTTTTAGAGAAGAAACCACAAGGGTGTAACGGTTTATCCACCCCTAACCTTTGGGACAGAACAGCCCCAACTCCTGTCTCAGAAGCATCGACCTCGAGCAAGAAAGGCAGAGTCGTCTCAGGATGAACTAGAATGGGAGCTGAGGCAAAAAGTTCCTTGAGAGTCTTAAAAGCACCAAGAGCTTCCTCAGACCAGAACTTAGTATCAGCCCCTTGTTTGGTCATATTGGTAATAGGCGCAATGATAGAGGAGTAACCCTTAATGAAGCGCCTATAGTAGTTGGAAAACCCAATAAACCTTTGGATAGCCTTGAGTCCTTTGGGCAAAGGCCAGTCTAAAATAGATTGGAGTTTACCAGGATCCATTTTAAAACCTTCCCCAGAAATCACGTACCCAAGAAAGTCTACCTGAGCCTGATCAAAACTGCACTTCTCCAATTTGCAGTATAGACCATGTTGCAGAAGTTTGTGTAACACCTTTCTGACCTGTCTATGGTGAGTCTCAATCTCCTTAGAGTGTATTAGTATGTCGTCCAGGTAAACAATAACACAATCATGCTGAAACTCCCTAAGTACCTCATTAATCAAATCTTGAAATACTGCAGGAGCATTGCATAGTCCAAATGGCATAACAGTGTATTCGTAATGGCCATACCGGGTATTGAATGCCGTCATCCACTCGTGACCTTGCTGGATTCTCACCAAATTGTAAACCCCTCTGAGATCTAACTTGGTGAAGATTTTGGAGCCCTTAAGACGATCAAATAACTCGGTAATCAGTGGGATAGGATAGGCATTTCTGACAGTTATTTTTTTCAAGCCTCGGTAATCGATACAAGGTCTCAGCGTGCCATCCTTCTTCTTAATTAAAAAGAACCCCGCCCCGGCCGGAGAAGAAGACCACCTGATAAATCCCTTTTCTAAATTCTCCTGAATATACTCCTCTAGAACCGAGTTTTCCTGAACAGACAAAGGATATACATGGCCCCTCGGAGGCATAGTCCCGGGTAGAAGCTTAATTTTACAGTCAAATGACCTGTGTGGCGGCAAAGAATCGGCATTCTTCTTGTCAAACACTGCCCTTAAGTCTAGGTAAAGGTCCGGTATTTGTCTCTCCGTGGACTGAGTAGGATTCTCCTGTATGTTAATATTAGCTAATGGAGAAACCTTGCACAGACACCGATCCTGGCAGCCCTGGCCCCACGAGAGTATCTCCCCTAACTCCCAATCGATAATAGGGTTATGTTCTTTCAACCATGGGTACCCCAGAACTATGGGAACGGAAGGAGACGAAATGAGCAGAAGAGATAAATTCTCCACGTGTAGGACACCAACACCTAACTCAATGGGTATGGTTTCACGAAAGATAACAGGATCTAGTAGTGGTCTACCATCTATGGCCTCAACGGCCAAGGGTGTCTCCCTTAGCTGGGATGGGAAATTGTTTTTACTAGCAAAGGCTTCGTCGATAAAATTCTCAGCAGCACCGGAATCTATCAAAGCCATAGCCCTTACTACTTCCCTCCCGCAAGTTAAGGAAACTGGTAGCAGAAGCCTGTGATCTTTATAATTAGGAGTAGAGGACAAAATAGAAACACCCAAGGCCTGTCCTCTAGAGAGACTTAGGTGCGAGCGTTTCCCGGGCGGTTAGAACAGTTCGAGAGTAAATGACCCTTAACTCCACAATACATACACAAACCCTCTCTTCTCCTGTACTGTCTTTCCTCCTCAGAGAGGCGGGTATACCCTATCTGCATAGGTTCAGGAAGCAAAGATACCGTGGAGTCAGGACTTGGAAAAGCGGGGGCTAACCTAAAAGAAGGTCTCCGGTTCCTCTCTCGAGTGTTCTGTCTCTCTCTTAAACGTTCATCTATACGAGAGATGAACAAAATTAAATCCTCTAAATTCTCAGGGAGTTCTCTGGTAGCAACCTCATCAAGGATTACTTCAGATAAGCCATTCAAAAATACATCCATATACGCCTGCTCATTCCACTTGACCTCCGACGCCGGAGACCTGAACTCTAGTGCATAATCCACCAGTGTTTGGTTCTCCTGTTTCAGACGCAACAGTAATCTGGCGGCATTAACCTTTCTACCTGGAGGGTCAAATGTTCTTCTAAAAGCAGTTACAAAGGCGTTATAGTTATAAACTAATGGGTTATCGTTCTCCCATAATGGGATGGCCCATCTCAGAGCTTTCTCAATAAGTAGGGTGATAATAAATCCTACCTTTGCCCTATCTGTAGGATAAGAGCGAGGTTGCAATTCAAAGTGGATACTAATTTGGTTTAAGAAACCACGACACTTCTCAGGAGCCCCACCATAGCGTACTGGGGGGGTAATGCGAGAAGAAGCACCCACTGTGGCTACCTCTAGACCTGAACCGACAGGAGAAACAGGGGTATTACGTATCTCCTTCTGGTGGGTTATTGGCACGAGATAATAGAGCCTGTAGCGCAAGCGCCATCTGATCCATTCTGTGATCCATGGCCTCAAACCTAGGATCAGGAGAAGCCAGCTGACTGTTTGTACTTGCAGGATCCATTGGCCCTGTCGTAATGTCAGGATCGGGACAGGGATCCAACACGCAGAGTACAAACAGTAGCCAGATACGTATACCGGACCTTAGAATGGCCGGACTAACGTAAGTAGTACAGTATAGAATGGTCAAAGACAAGCCGAGGTCGAGGGTAACAGAAGACAGGTAAGCGAGAGACAAGCCGAATCAAGGGTAACAGAGATAAGCAGAGTAAGGTAAACAAGCCGGGTCAAAACCAAAAGGGATAATAGAATACACAAGCACTGAGTGACTAGAACAAGCTAGAACCACGACAGGGCAATGAGCTAATGAAAGAAGCTCTGTTAAATACCCTGTTCAGAGCAGTAACCACGCCTCCGAGGCTTCCTGATTGGTCCTGCAGCAATTGAGTGACAGGTCGTTCCGGAGGAGTGTCCTGATGACAACTTCCTGCCTAGATGCTGTAAAAGGCAGTCACTCCCTCGCGGCCGGCCTTGCATGACCGGATAGACCGTGGGGAAGGGTGCCATCAGGCCGTCTGGATGGAGGAACAGCTAAGTCTCTCCCTCTTTCGGAGGTAGAGACCACAGGTACCCTGACAGAAATCTATTCACAAACCGGACTTTACATAGGACACAAGGTCATGCGTTTAGACTAGAAGAAAGAAGATTTCGTCTAAGGCAAAGGAAAGGTTTTTTTTACTGTAAGAACAATCAGGATGTGGAATTCTCTGCCTGAAGAAGTGGTTTTATCAGAGTCCATACAGATGTTCAAACAGCTACTAGATGCATACTTGCAAAAACAGAATATTCAAGGATATAATCTTTCAATGTAGGGTAATAACGGCTTGATCCAAGGATAAATCTGACTGCCATTCTGGGGTCAAGAAGGAATTTTTTTCCTAGCTTGTTGCTAAATTGGAAGTGCTTCAAACTGGGTTTTTTGCCTTCTTTTGGATGAACAGCAAAAAACATATGTGAGGAAGGCTGAACTTGATGGACGCAAGTCTCTTTTCAGCTATGTAACTATGTAACTATGTAACTTGGCAGATATGGATTGACACCTATCCTAAGGATCCCTGATACACACTGACACAGAGCAGAATAGGGACTGTTCCCCCTACATAGGGTCACTTGGCAGATATGGATTGACACCTATCCTAAGGATCCCTGATACACACTGACACAGAGCAGAATAGGGACTCTTCCCCCTACATAGGGTCACTTGGCAGATATGGATTGACACCTGTCCTCAGGGACCCTGATACACACTGGGAGGGGGGACCAACTGTCCTCCCGCCCGCCCCCACCCCTGCGCGGTGGGTGGGGGCCATAAAAATAATGAGGGGGGACACCTACTGTCCTTCCTCCGGCCCCCACCCCTGCGCGGTGGGGGCCATAAAAATAATGAGGGGTGGGACCTACTGTCCTCCCCCCTTGGCCCCACCCCTGCGCGGTGGGTGGGGGCCATAAAAATAATGAAGGGGGAACCAACTCCCCACCCCCCCCACCCCAAAAGAAGTTACCCCTACCTACCCCCCTCACCCTAAAAATAGTGAGGGGGGAATAAAATAACTAACCTGTAAAGAAAAATTCAACTTACCATTTGACGTCTTCTTTTTTCAGCCCCAAAAAAGGGCAAATAAAAAGCCATAAGAACCGACGCAATTAAAAAAAAAAAAAAAAACAAGCGCAAAAATAAATTATCCATCTTCACCCATGGAGGGCTCCGCGCAGACTGAGCTCTGCAGGGCGGGGGAAGGCTTATAAAGCTTTGCCGCGCCCTGCAATTAGGCTAAGAACACTCTGATTGGCTGGTTTAAGCCAATCAGAGTGCTCTTTGTCATTTTACAGAGCGTGGGAAAATTCCAAAGAACTTTCCCATGCTGTGTAAAATGACACAGAGCACTCTGATTGGTTAGATTCCAGGCCCACCAATCAGAGTGCTCTTTGTAATTTTACAGAGCGTGGGAAAATTTCAAAGAACTTTCCCACGCTGTGTAAAATGACAAAGAGCACTCTGATTGGTGGGCTTGTAATCTAACCAATCAGAGTGCTCTGTGTCATTTTACACAGCGTGGGAAAGTTCTTTGGAATTTTCCCACGCTGTGTAAAATGACAAAGAGCACTCTGATTGGTGGGCTTGGAATCTAACCAATCAGAGTGCTCTTTGTCATTTTACACAGCGTGGGAAAATTCCACAGAACTTTCCCACGCTGTGTAAAATGACACAGAGCACTGTGATCGGTGGGCTTGGAATCTAACAAATCAGAGTGCTCTGTGTCATTTTACACAGCGTGGGAAAGTTCTTTGGAATTTTCCCATGCTGTGTAAAATGACAAAGAGCACTCTGATTGGTGGGTGTGGAATCTAACCAATCAGAGTGCTCTGTGTCATTTTACACAGCGTGGGGACGTTCTTTGGAATTTTCCCACACTGTGTAAAATGACAAAGAGCACTCTGATTGGCTTAAACCAGCCAAACAGAGTGTTCTTAGCCTAATTGCAGGGCGTGGCAAGGTTTTATAAGCCTTCCCCCGCCCTGCAGAGCTCAGTCTGCGCGGAGCCCTCCATGGGTGAAGATGGATTATTATTATTTTTTTTTTTCAATTGTGTCGGTTCTTATGGCTTTTTATTTGGCCTTTTTTGGGGCTGAAAAAAGAAGACGTCAAATGGCAAGTTGAATTTTTCTTTACAGGTTAGTTATTTTATTCCCCCCTCACTATTTTTTAGGGTGAGGGGAGTAGGTAAGGGGTAACTTCTTTGGGGGTGGGGGGGTGGGTGACTAGGGGCTTGGGGACTCCTAGTCACCTTTGATTGGGGGGGGGGATTTTTATTTAGGGCCCCCACCCACCACTCAGGGGTGGGGGCTGGGGTGGGACAGTAGGTGCCCCCCCTCATTATTTTTATGGCCCCCACCCACCGCGCAGGGGTGGGGGCCGGGGGGAGGACAGTAGGTCCCCCCCTCATTATTTTCATGGCCCCCACCCACCACGCAAGGGTGGGGGCCACGGGGGGAGGACAGTAGATCCCCCCCCTCATTATTTTTATGGCCCCCACCCACCGCGCAGGGGTGGGGGCCAGGGGGTGAGGACAGTAGGTCCCCCCATTGTAATTTATGGCCCCCACCCACCGCGCAGGGGTGGGGGCCGGGGGGGAGGACAGTAGGTCCCCCCTCATTGCCCCCCCATACACACATACACTGCAACTGTCACACACACATACTGTAACACACACACTGCACCCCTAACATACACTGCCGCCCTCACTCACACAATGCAACCTTCACACACTGTCCCCCTCACACACACACACACTGCACCCCTCACACATTGCACCACTCACACACACCACTGCTCCTATGCCCAATGACAGCCCCATTTCCCAGCAGACCTCAGGTACGTTGTCAAACTGTTCTTAAACGGTTTGACAACTTACTCTGGGAGGGGGTCCCGGCACTATTGGCACCATAACCACTACACTGAGCTGTAGTGGTTATTGTGTCTGGATTATTTAGTTAAATAATCTACAAGTGCCCCTCCTGAGATCAGGCTCTGGATCCACCGCTGACCCAGTGGGCATATTTGGAGGCGGGCCCCAGGGGGCCCAGACCCTGAGCTGAGCCCTCATAAAAAAAATTAAATTCCACTAAACTTACCTTTAATCCAATTTCACTGCAGCCCAATCCTCCTTTTGTGAGATCATCACGTGATCCTCCAATATAATTCTCCTACAAACAGCACTGTGCTTATCTGTAATAAAACAGGCCAGCATCTATTCCTCCAAATCACTTCATTAAGATGAAGTTATTGCATTTCTTAAAGGTATGTGCTCCAAGTTATAAAGAGCGCACAGAAAGCCGTGCCTTGCCTTAGTCACCACAAGCAAAATGTACACACAATTGAGAGAAAAGAGAAAAAAGTGCCTTTTAACCTCTGATAATGGGTGTGCAAGGTTCAAACATTTTCAATAAGTCTTTGAAATAGTAGAACAAACGTGAATTGTGTAATTCACCATTAAAGTCCGAATGTATGTGAAAACATACACCAAAGTTTTTGATGAAATGGCCAAATTGATCTATATTAAATTTCTTAAGTTGTTTTTATGCTAATACACACATCCCAAAATTTCAAATATATAAAGAGGGACACTTTAATGTTAAGGGTGTGAGAAGGGATGTGGACAGAGGCAGTCACATTTATTCTAGTTTAAAAGACACATTACTGGGAGTATTATTGCTGTGGAGCGCTGTTATATACTCGGACTCACGAACAATAAAGAGAGATTTGTGACCAGAATAGGGACTGTCCCTATAAATGGAGGTAGAGCAACCTTAGGGGATACTAATTTGTAATTTATAAACTGAAATTGGCATGTCTGTAATTTTACCCAATAACTTCTCAAAAATTAAAGTTCTAGATGTAGGACACATTCGTAGTGGGGGCAGTAGAAGAACAAAAATCTTCATTTTTTACAGTCTTGGTCTGAAATTCCCATGCAAATGAAATGTATGTGAAAAACACACAAAAAAACAGTATAACAGTCAGATATGTCAGAAATTGGTGGAAAATGGGTTAAATGGAAAATGTCACAATACTCTTAGCTAAACTCTTGGGAAGTTCTTCTTTCTATAAGTATATACCTTTTGTCTTGTGATTTTGAAGTCTGTGACTGCTAGTAAATTTAATCGTCTTATCAGACCAGAATGCATTAAATTGTGGCAGAATAAACACATAGCAAAAGTTACAAAAAGGCCTTGGTCTCAAATGCATAGAATCTTGGACAAGGCCACTAAAGGGTTAAATATACTTCCTTATTGCAGGTTTAATGAAATACAAACCCACAATTTGTAATTTCAGATATACCGTAGATTACATTTCAAAAACATGCTGAGCACCAGCAGATAAGAGCTGTATGTAGACAGCAAAAAAACAAAAAAGCAGGTTTATTAAAATGTGTTGATATAAATGAACACGACATAACATGAATTGAAGTAGCGAGGGATGCAAACTCTATCATCTTCAGTGCATTGCCATAGGTTTAGATTTAAAAAACAAACAAACAATGAGTAAAAACATGTTTTTTTTTTGTCATCTTTTAAAATGATACTGTTTTTTAAGAGTGGTTTGGGGATTTTTAGATTTAAAATACGAAGAGTTGTCATCGTTTAGATGGAAATTGTTTTGTTTTTACTCACAGTAGTTACTGTTATTGAAACACAGAAATTGCGAGGAGCTCAGCAGATATAATATTCAATTGCAAGTACCTACGCAGCTCTTCTGGGTACCAAAGCCATTATCTTCCCAAATAAGCATCTTCTACAACAAATAAAGCTTGCAGTCTGGGTATATTTCAATCTTAAAAACATAGCCCGCATCCGCCCCTTTCTTGCACCAGATACTACCAAGGAGCTTGTCCATGCTCTAGTAATTTCCCGCATGGATTATTGTAACCCTCTCCTGATTGGTCTTCCCAAAAGCCGTACTGCACCCCTACAGTCCGTAATGAACGCTGCTGCTAGACTGATTTTCCTCTCTAGTCGTTTCTCTCACACCTCACCCCTCTGCCAGTCCTTACATTGGCTTCCTGTATGCTATAGGAGTCAATTCAAGGTACTAACTCACACCTATAAAGCACTGAACAACTCTAGCCCCTCTTATATCTCCTCACAGATCCATAGGTATGTCCCTCCTCGGTCTCTCCGCTCTGCCCGTGACAACCTCCTGTCCATTGTCCGCACCCGTAAGGCCAACTCACGCTTGCAGGACTTCCTATGGAATAGCCTGCCTACCGCCATCAGACTCTCCCCTAGTCTTGCATCTTTTAAGAAGTGCCTTAAAACCCATCTCTTTAGGAAAGCTTATGGCCTCCAAGACTAACCCCTACCTCACATACCTGTCTATTGCCCTCTCCTAGAGGGTAGCCCACCTTATTTGACTGCAAATTCCTGTCCTAATGTGTTTTTCACCCCATCACCTATAGAATGTAAGCTCGATTGAGCAGGGTCCTCTTCAACCTATTGTTCCCTTAAGTTTATGTGTAATTGTCCTATTTATAGTTAAATCCCCTCTCATAATATTGTAAAGCGCTACGGAATCTGTTGGCGCTATATAAATGGCAATAATAATAATAAATAATAATAATGTGTGTTCATGAGCCCAGAGCATAGCATCATGAAGGTGAACAAGGATGTACACTACATGCCAAGCCGTGCCTTGACAGCCCAGGATTTGATGTAAATATTATTTAAAGTATTTAATATTGAAACCCAAGGCAACAATCTATAATTCACTTTATTTTGTGCAACATTCATAAGAGTTCCTGTTTCTTGACTTACTTTCCTTTGGGCATATCGCCTACCTGTCTTACCTTTCCTGCATATTTCTATTCAATAAAAACTACACATGGGGGAAAAAAAGAAGCAAACACATTTAATAGACAAGCTACCATTTGTCATTCCAGCGATATGATAGCTAAGGGAATAAAGGAATGGTATTCTGCCAGGAATGGATACACAGAATTATTTTAAGGAACTGGTTTATAATGACTTTCATATTTTATGTTTCTGCAAACATTATGGCTCATTAGTGCTCAGAAGTATACAAATTCCATTGTTTTAACTGTGATGCCATTGCAGCTATATTTTCTGATTTACAAAATAGCTTTTTCAATTTACAATGATGGCACTAATTGTAAAACTTTGCCAATGTGAGTAATGGGTAAACTTGGTGTCAAAGTCAGTGGGTTTGTCAGATGAGCTGTCAGAAAGAGCTTGACAGATAGCTACACACTTACAATGTGTGTTCTAAATTCAATAAGTCACGTTTGGTCTCACAATAATTCTGTATTCACATAAATGATCTGGCCCGGTCTCAAGAGATCAGAATCATCTGTACATAAGTATATTGATTTTGTAATATATTAACAATTACACATACAATCGGAATTCTTGCGCACTCTCCCCCAGTCCCACTCCCAAGAATAGAAAAGTGAACCTGAGACCTAAAAAGCGCTCCTTGCATGGTCCTGGAGACAGAGGGCTGGCTAGGCAGACTTTTAGTAAGTAAGCCCAGGAAGAAGTCACAAACTGTGAGTGTGTCTTCATGGTGGGTTTCTATGGTAAGAAATTATACATATAATATATACTGTGATTACCTTGAATAAAATATCTTATTGACAGGCTCTTCTTTCTTTAGATGCTAACTTCTGTTGCTCGTGCCCTGAAAGGGACAAGGTCCATCGCCTGGAGAAGCTTGTCTACCACCAGCTCTCAATCTGCAACTCAGGGATATGGTGAGGAAAAAACCCCAATATAAATATAAAGCTACATTATAAATTAATACTGTATTGTAATCTGAAGTTCAAACAGGCTATGTCACCAGAAAGATTCATTTTCTAATCTGTTTCTACAAATCATCCTATGTCTGAATATCTTTTTTTTTCCCGACTGCTCGAGTTTCCATAAAATACATAATGAAATGTAAACTACTTATTTGTGTACATCAGTGAGGTTGACAAAACGTGGATGGCTGGAGCTAAAAGCAAGGTTCTGTTTCAATTGTCAATCCATCAGTAAAATCAATCCCACAGAAGGGCAAATAGTAGACATCATTGGCATTGTGATCTGTCACATAAAGGAAAATATAATAAATATAAATAAAGTCAAGTGTCTCTGGCAGGGTGGCGGTTGGGGGGGTGGAGTATAATCATTAAGATAAAGGGGGCATCCAGCTAGATAGAATAGGGTCATATGCCACAGGGTATGACGCAGCCCACCTGTCTAAATAAGGTAAATCTTGAGTCCAAGTCACAAGTGAACATACAAAGTTGGATAGGAAGCAGAATGTTATACCCTTTGACACACATCAGAGGGAAAGGAGGGTGAAGAGAAGGTAACTGAAATGTTGACCGACGGAAAACTTTAGGCTATGACCCAGCCCCAGGAACATAATTACACCAAAGTTCCTTGTGACAATACTTACCACACGAGTTTTGTATTCATGTTCTCTTTCTGATGAGGACCTGCGTATCCCATGTGAAAAACGTTGTTATCTATTACCTATGTTACCAAAAACTTCAATAAAAACTGATTTACAAAAAAAGATAAAGGGGTCATAAGGAAATTTAAATAAAAAGTTTTTTTAAAAAGCATGACAGGGTCGCTTTAAAGAAAAACAGTCATCAGATATTCACTTACAAAAAGAGAAGTCCTGCGCTTAGTCCCATTACTGCTGGGCCAGCTGCAATGACTACAATACACATCAGCCCCAATATGTAGTAAAAACCAAAGTAAAGAAAATGTTACTTGCGCTTTCTCCTTAATCCCTATGTATATTTAGACAAATGGAGGTCATTTAGTTGCTCCAATGGCCATTGGAGGTAAGGCCCGCCTGCCAACGTCAAGGCAGACCCCCCCTAAGCGGGTCCTAACACTGACCCTTCAGCCTGCTTCCTTGAGCTTCTGGCAAAAATATCTCTAATGAGACAGAAAGGGGTATTTTTTATATACACCCCTATACTTATTAACCCTTAATAGGGAACACATGGGATGGGCAGCAGCATTGTAACCAGGCTGTGTGATACAAAGTAAATACAAATACAAAAAGAGAAGTCCTGCGCTTAGTCCCATTACTGCTGGGCCAGCTGCAATGACTACAATACACATCAGCTTCTTCTTGTGAATTAATGCTATATTGAAAATTTCACTTTTTATCTGGTAGAGTAGCATGCCTTCCAAATTTCCAAATGAACAAAGAGGGACACCTTACTTTTAGAGGTGTGAGCGGAGGAGTGGCCAGGGACTGGACTGTTCTCAGAAATTATAGATGTGTTACTAAAAACAATTCATGGAACTAAAACTGTGTATAGTGGTGTCGGATTGTATGTTTTGTGTAATGAATGTAATGTTTGTATGCATTAGATGTGTATGTGTTTGTGTAGAGTGTGTGTTTGTGTAGTAAATGTAGATGTGTATAGTTAATGCAGATGTGTATAGTAAATGCAGAGTGTGTTTGTATAGTGGATATAGTGAGTGTATAGTGAATGCAGAGTGTGTGTTTGTGTAGTGGTTGTAGTGTGTGCGTAGTGAATGCAGCGTGTGTGTTTGTATAATTATTGCAAAGTGTGTATTTGTGTAGTGGATGTAGTGTGTACATAGTGATTGCAGAGTGTGTATAGTGAATGTAGTGTGTGTAGTGAATGTAGTGATTTGGCTTGCTGAGCATCATGGTAAATGTAGCCCTAAAACAATAGATGCAGGTATTCGTGGACTGAATTTCCATTGATGCACAGCAATCCTAAAACCATCCCACATTCTCCCCCCCACATGTGCATGTGTTTCTCTGTCTTTCCCAATCTCTACATGTGTGTATCTTTTGGGATTCATCAGCAGAAGGTTCATTTTAGCAACTTGTATTGCAAGGTTGCTCCGGTTTAGATTCGAGCACTCTCACAGTTAGAATTGCACCTACATAATCTGGTATTAGTGACAGAAAACTGGCTAATAATTTGAGCCTTTTAAGGTTTTAGCATAATTGGATTTATAGATATAACAGTCCTCTGGAAGGAATTTCTTGATCTCAATGACAGAATATATATTCCTTTATCCATTCCTGAGAGTAGTCTGCAAGAATATCCTATGGATTTTAAGTGCTTAAAGGAAAGTGTTTGAGAGGCAGTGGCCTTATAGAGGATAGTAACAGGAAGCAAAGATGAAAAACTAATTGCACACACTATCATGACTTCCAAACTTCACTTCTCTCATATTTTTATTATCAATATTGTTACTTGCAACTCTTGCTAAACCAAAATTATTTAAGGATACAGAATCAGGGCCATTCTGCTAATTTCCTGTTATGGACCTTTTTGTCACAAGACCTATATCTCATCACCTTTTTAGCTACTCTCAAAGACTTCAAAGACCTTATTATACCAACATGTTAGCTCCATTCATGGTATTATTAGAATCTGCAATCTAATTCTACCCCTTCAACACCCTCACTCTGATTTTTTTCTTCTGAATTTATTTGTGAGTGAGTATTCGTGGCTAGAGACTGGAGACCTCCTAGACCAACATTATTGATACTCTAAATGTTATTCAGAGGCCCCAACCCAATAAGATACACCCTTTCCTGTATTTATAGATCTCCACCACCACATATGGGTTGGAGCAAGAATAGCAATTATTTGCTAGGCCTTCTGGGACCCATGGTCATCTTTTATTAAAATCCCTCACACACCATGCATCAGGTGGTGATGCACGACCTTGTATTGCCCATTGCTATGGCTGCAAAACAGAAGCAATGTTTACTCACCATTTCCACCAACCTTTATCTAACATTGATCTAATTCAGCACTTGTGCCAGCAACAAAATATATGTTAGAAGTTCTAAAATATATTGAAAATTATATAAAAAGTAGCTTTTTTCTGATTTCCAAATATCTTATTTTCTCATTCCTTTCTGCAAATCAGATCAGTTTATCACCTCTTGTTAGCTTCCCAATTGTTAAATAATACACACTCTCATATATCCCTTGGAATCCATGTGTACTAAATGTCTAATTACATATTGTTCTCAGTGCAACCCCTTATTTACGAGCAAGTGCTGAACTTTGTAAAGCTCTACAAGACATATGTAATAACTAAAGGGAAATAAAGATATGTAAGAAAATGTAAAAACAAACTCTTATCAATGCTCATATTTTATAGGGCTCACAATTTCTCAAAATCTGACCCAGTGACTGATAGTTAAGATTAAAGGTGAAAAACTTTACAGCATAGAGATGCATTAGTACCTTTTACAAGAAAGTATTTACTATCCATATAAACAATGATAAACTCAAGGTTTGTCATAAAAGACATTGTCGTGAAGTTCAATTGCTACAAAGGTTGAACACCAATTTGTCGATGACGAGCATGTGATGGTGGAGAACAAATAGTTAGGTACTCAAAAAAGGCCTCCACTGGACAATCAAGGTTAGGTGTGTGTGTGTGTGTATGTGGTACATGAAAGTTAGGTACCAATTAAATACATTGTTAATGTTTTACCAAATTTTGTTCCCTCCCAAAAAAGTTTATCCTTTTGATAATATATCTGCTGCTTATTTAACTAAGCTGTCCCTTCAGAATGAAGAATAAATACAAACAGTAGGAATTATTTAATTCTGTCCTCTTGTCTCAATTACATATTCTTTCACTGAATAGTCCTCAATAAATGCACAAGGAAGGAAAGAACAGTGTCCCAATTGCTTTTCTTCCACTGATTCATTAAAAGAAATGGCATACTGTAGATGTGGGGCCTGTATTTGAAAAGGGGTAAAAACTCAGAAATTACAGATTTGGGATTAATATTCAAGCATTCGTTTTGAACAGTACTGTCATTATAAATAATTAAACTGATTTTACAGCAGATCTTGTAAAACTGGCTTAATAGATCAATGTGCAGCAGTAGATTTTGCTAAAATGTTTGATAGTTACTGAAAAGTAATGTTCTTGGTCTGAAAATTGCCTCAAGGATAGCAGCGTGAAGGGTGCACAGAGTAGTTTTAATGGAATTTTTTTTTAGTTGGGCAAAAGTGGTGAGTGGAGTAGCTCAAGGTTGGTCTTAATTTCTCCTTAACCTCTTCATTAGTGATCTTGCAATGAAGAAGCCACGTGAAAGTATTTGCACATTATACAAACTACGCTAATTCAGCCTGTGCAGTATATTAAACTTCTATGAGGGAATTTGGGTAAATTAGGAGACTGAGACATCAAGTGGAAGATGATAGCATTACATGGTGGAATATAGACATTTCAATACCCAGAATGTAGACAGTGCTAAATATTATATGACATGTAGCACAAAATAAATAAGCAAAAGTGACAAATCCAGCTGCAGTCCCCCAAAGAAGTGAAATAAAGTCCAAAACCAACAAAATGGCATTGCACTTAAGGTTATTAAAACATAATTAATGGTAATACTTCACTATAAGTAATATTTGTATGATATTACACAAATATCTTGCTTAGAGTGGTTGTTTTATCAGAAAATCCCAGCTAACATGCAAGGTATAGACAGGTTATTCATTTGAGAAGAAGTCTAATTGGCACTGTAACTGACACTTTAATTTTGGCTGCAGCAATTCTAACAGGTTCATATTGGGTTAATGCAACGGAACAGGATAAACTGCTACCCAGCTTTGGATAGAGACCTGTCTCGCTACATCATCTATTCGTTTTCCAGTGGCATCAGGGGCCACCACAATTCTTCAGGATAAGGTCATGTCTCTGCCAACTAAATAGGCAGATATCACCTCTTCTGACCGCTTCTTCTTAAAGGAAAGAATCAGTTCCTCTGAGTGTTCCTAAACAAGGTCTTTACAAAGATGTGTTTGGCTGACTGGTCCTAAGACTGTCAAAATGCCTCCAAATAGCAGAAACAACATTTAAAGCTAATAAAAAAAAATCCTATTACACTCCATTAAAAGGGAGAGCAAAAGGAATGAGCTCAATGAGAAAAAGTTAACTTAAAAGGAACCCTAGCTTTTATTGCAAACTAATGTGAAAAAGGAAACAGACCAACAATAGCTCAATATTATGGGTGTAAGCCTAATTGGGTCTAGGGAATGAAGGAAAAAGGTGGAGTCCAACAGTTACTCATCCTGCTGTATAGAATGCCATCTCATGATATCATATCCACCACTGGGAAGGTAGGTTTTACCGTAGGGTAAACCAGCAGAACCCCCCTATATAATATCCCACCTTCTAGAGAAAGGTACACGGTCTTAATTGTAAAATCTAGGAGAGAAAATGCTCTAATAGGACTCCCCCATCTGTAAAGAAAGAGAGACTCCACCACCCAAGCGAGGAACACCTTATAGGGAGCAAAGTGGAAAGAAGAGAGAACAGATCCCTAAATGTATCAAGGGAGGATACACTACTGTGCCCTGTTTAGCCCCTCTGCCCTGTTTAGCCCCCCTCCTGTGCACTTCTTTTGCCCCTTCCCTCCTGTGCCCTTCGTTTGCTTCCTCCCCTCCTGTGCCCTTCTTTGACCATTTTCTGTTCCCTCTTTAGCCCTCCTACCCTTCCGTTCCCTCTTTAACCCTTCTACACTTCTGTGCCCTTCTTTCCTCCCTCCTCTCCCTTGTTCTTCTTTGTTCCCCCTCTTGTGCTCTCTTTATCCCCCATTCCATCCTGCGCCCTTCTTTCTCCCCCCTCCTGTGCTCTCTTTATCTCCCCTTCCATCCTGTGTCCTTCTTTGTCCCCCCTCCTGTACCCTCCTTAGCCCCTCTTCCCTGTGCCCTTCTTTCCCCCCTCCTGTGCCCTCGTTAGCCCCCCTCCTGTGTCCTTCTTGTCCCCCTCCCTCTTTAGTCCACCTCATGTGCTCTCTTTAGCCCCCTCCCCTGTGACCTTCTTTGTTCCCCCACCTCTGGGCACTCTTTAGCCCCCCTCCCCTGTGCTGTGCCTGCTCAGCCTCACCTGCTCAGTGGGCAGTCCGCGGCAGAGGAGCCTCTGTTTCCTGTAGCCAGTCTGACAGGAAACAGTTGTGTTCTCTGTGAGCACTTCCTGTCTGACCGGGTAGGGAAACAGAGGCTCTTCTACTGTGGTCCACCTCCTCGGCCATGTTACATTCAATGACCAGCAGGAGGAGAGTGCTGTGCAGTGCACTCCCCTCCTGCCAATCACTGGGTGATCCGGCACCCCCTGATGAGTGGCACTCGGGTGGACCATCCAACCCCCACCTCTCACCCCCCGCTTAGTACGCCACTGCTTCAGCATATGGTCTTATACTCTGTCCTCAAAGTAGGTAGATATCACCCCTTATGAACCTTTTTTCTTGTAGGAAAAAACAGTTGCTCTGAGTGCTGCTGACACCATCTTTACAAAGATGATTTTGGATCACAGGCCCAAGTGATTTAGCTTTCAGCACACAGGTCCACAGACTGTGTCCTTGTGCCGCACAAAATAACAGAACCAACAATTCTGTTCAAGGGGTAAGGGGTGCAAGAATACCCAAATCACTTTATTCACCACAAGCACTAGCCTCCAGCAACATGTCATTCAACTTACAGTGAGACATACATACAAACAGATGCAAATATATGCAAATTCCCTAGCTTATCATTATTACAACAATGATAATAGAATACACATGATCCAGCACACTCACTCATCCACTAAGCAGCAACTTCAAAGCTTACAGTTTTTAATAGTTTGTTGTTGTTTTTTTTTTTTTTTTTTTTAAAAACCTAATCTAGGCAAAAATGGGGGTTTAGTTACAGTTACAGTTTTGGTAGCCTTTTCTTTTCTTGGTAATAAGCTACATGTATTCTGGATATATCTGTATGCCTAGGGGGGTAAGAATTTTTTTCTTTTTTTAACCCCTTGCACTAGCTGTACCTATGAACCGGCACTAGCAACTACTGTGCTCCCCTTAGGGGTACCTTAACTACCAAGGTTCACTTTATGCATATCTCTATCTGCAAATACCCCCTGCCTATTTTTTCCAGACTTCTGGTGAGACTTATTGGATAAGACCAGATCTCTGGTAGTTTCACTTTCTAAGCCTAAAACACTATATTTTGCTATTTAATTACGACCTGTTATTCGGTCCTTAGTACTTTGCAAACTGTGTGGGCTTAGACCCAATTTCCTGTGAAGTTATACCTCACTTCCCTAGATACAAGGGATATTCTCTCTCTTTTGGCTACTTATTGAGCCAGTTGACATTTTTTTACCATTATTATTTTTTGTTTTATGTATCCCTTGTCCTATTAAAGGTACAATACCCACATTTTACTTATTTCCTTTTTCCCTTTTGTTTTTCTTTCTGTTTTGTCTATTTCTTTTGTGTATTTGATCTTTTCCCTTCTTATTACAAGTTCATCTACTCTAGGGGCATAGACCACTGAATGAGCAGGTTTATACCTTCATACTTGTATGTAAGGTGGACTTTTAGCTTATTCTCCCTTTTTTTGTTTAGTTACACTATATGATCATACATTGCATAATCCTGCCACAACGTCGATCTACCCCATCTTTGGCAAGTCCTACTCAAACAGCCTACGGTTTGCTCCCACTTACTTGGGAAAGAACTTCCACATGGGGCTCTCTGCAGTACAGTGCTAAAAAGGGCCCTGGAATGAGGTGCCTGTTATAGGAGGGATGCAAAACCAGGGAGTTGGTAATAATAAATGATAAGAGCTGCAAAGGCAGTGACTGTCAGAAAACTTAACTGTTAAATTTTTTTTGGTTTTGGCATCAACAGAAACTTGATTGAATTTGATGGACTTTTATTGATCAAATGGGTGGAGTTTTTTTTCCTCTTTCAACCTATTTAACTTGATCAATATGTAACAGTATTCACTGGGAGAATTTACTCTTGTTCTTTTTGTAAATGATATTGTATAGGTAATTATAATATTATTAAATAGAAATATCATAAATTGTGACATTCATGTACAGTCATCTGTGGCAACATTCATAGAGACAATTGATAAATAATGGTTTGGTAGATAATCGATTTGATAATTATACAGATGGTATTGGCTCAACAAACAAAATTAAACATATCTAAACAGTAAGCTTTATGAGTCATGGAGAAACTATGCAATGAGTGACATATTGTGTAATGGGGAGGGGAGAGGGGGGTAATGTTCGACCAAGAAGGAGGAAATGGGGGCAGGGTATGATAAATTATGTCGTTCAGATTCTGATACAAAGGGGAGAATAAACTTACATAGAGGTTAATGTACAATTCCCTAATCTTTAGTCTACATTGAAGACACTATCGGGCCAAGATTATAGTATTGGTCAGGATTCGCCCCAAAGTTCGTCCATTGTTCTCAGTTCTTCTATTTCTATGAACCAGAACCTTAGCGCTGAGGATACTGGTTTCTCCAAGTTTCAAAATAAGGACACAATATGCTTAGCTACATTCAGATTTTGCATAGTTAGGAACTTTTTACATGATGATAAAATTTTACATGATGTTTCCTTTGATGTGACTGCATGAGATGCCAGTTCATCTTCTACCAGAATATTAATGTTTTGGCATTACACGTACACGTTCTAACGGGGTGGCACTGTGGGATCTACTAGATGTATTTGTATAGCTTTACAAAAATGGAAGACTTGTAAATGTTAGCAATGATCAGTAAGATATTTAGTGTAAAAATAGAGATTATTTAACGTTTTTGTGAGAAATGTGTAGCAAAGTTGCAATATCATGCTAAATTTTAGATCATTACACCCATTACTCCTGTGTTACTGTGTACAGCCCACACTTAATTTATACATCTCCTATAATGGCTGTATACATGTTTTCCATTACTTTCTTGTGCTTTTTTTTTTACCAGGTTTTCCCAGTAATTACCCAATTGATTATTCTAAAACAATGTACTGTGACCGACGGGAATACCCCTTGCCTGATGTACCGTTTTTAACTGAACTGACCAAAGAGCAGAAGGCTCTGAAAGAAAAAGAAAATGGACCCTGGAACCAGCTTACCAAAGAAGAAAAACTAGCTTGTAAGTAATTCATATTTTAGATCCCGATTTTCCACTCAATGTTCTAAAACTAATTAATAGAAATAATATAAATATTTCTATTGCTTTAGGAACTTCTTTCACTTAAACTGAATTTGAATCTTCAATTATATACCTTTAAAAATTAAATTACAAATATTTAGTGCAGACCAACAAAAAAAAATGGAAATGAGAAATTTAAACAGAATGTAATAAAAAATTAGATGAAGACCGGTTAATAGAAATTAAAAGATCCCTATATAATTTATTATATACAGGGAATATGCTGGGATTTAAAATTGTAATGGATATAACTTCTAAATGTTAAATATCTAAGAAAACCCACATTTTATATTCTTCCAAAAGTCCATAAGAAGCCCCCAGGATATTTTCTAGTATCTAGGATAACTTACATTTCTGCAAACATATCTTATTATGTGTATACTTTTTTTACACTCTTTCTACACAATCGTATCTTAATTAAACAAGGGATGTTAGAAAAAAAGCATGCAACGGTCATTATTTTTTAGTCTCCTGTGGTGTATCTTCTCCATATACATATATAGCAACATGATAAAGGCTATATGGCTGTAAAATATATTTTTTTTACAAAAATAGTAAAATATGAAAGAAAAGAAAATATTTTTTTCTAATGAGTTGGTCTGTATTAATACATTGGTGTGCAATATTACACAATATCACTGTTATTGTAGCACCAGTATACATAAAAAGAATAAAAGTTAATATAAATGACATGATAACATATAATATGTATCAACAAATAATGATAAGTGCAAACAGTGTATATTCTGCAGCCACTTATAAAATACTTTTTCCAAGTACCATAAACCATGGTACACTCCTATTATGAGAATATAGGACAGTGTTGACAGTGGTCAATATTCTTTCACAATTTTAGCACATAATGTTGGGTGATTTTACCAGTGCTCCTTTCTGCTGTTATTGCACCTGTATATATCATGTGGATATTTTAATTTGTATTATCCTTACACGTGTTGGGAATCTATGACGGGCTTTCATTTATGAAATGCTGAGCAGCCATTGATATCGAGTACTCTTTCATGTTGCTATCCCTCTCTGCAGTATATCGGATAAACTTCTGCCAGTCCTATAAAAAGATGAATGCAGGATCAGGATCAGAGTGGAAAACCATCGTGGGCGGCGTGATGTACTTCTTGGCTTTTGGTGGATTATATCTCTGGTGGCACCGAACATACGGTCAGTTGACATAAGTTTACTTCATTTACTGGAACGCAGAAACATAAAATATTAATTTGTGAAAAAGTATAAAAAGTATTGAATAAAATATCAGTAAAAAAGTGAACACCGAGGGTCAGATTTATCAAAGTCTTCTGTTTTAAAAAGATCTAAAGTACTAAAAGTGGGGCAATTACCATGGAAACCAGTGAAACCATCAGGCATATTCCATTGGTGATGGCTCATCTTCTACATTTTTTTTTTTTTTCAATTCTTTATTTTTGGTTTGACAGTTACATAGTAATACATATGCTTTGTTTGGCTTACGCAGAAGCCCATTGTTTCCGTCATGGTAACCGTCCATTTTTCTTTTTTGTAATGAAATAATACAAGAATTTAACAAATAACATAAATTTGGTTAACATATGTCACATAGTTGCGCATTACAGGGTTGTTTGGCTCAGCATTATTATCCAAACCATTGGTTTTACCAGTTGAGAGTTAAGTCCCCTAAATCATGTGTCAAACTGTTCCCATGGTTCCCATACTTTTCGGTAGGTAGATGAGGTGTTTCGCACCTGGGCCGTCAACCTGTCCATCAGACAGTTATCTCTAATTTTCGTCCGTACAAGCGTGATAGGTGGGGTGTCTGTTTTATTCCAATGTTGTGCTAACGCCCTGCGGGCTGCCAGATTTAGTGAGTTTAGTAATTTCTGATTGTGTTTGTCTAACCCCTCAGTCGGTCTGGACAGGAGGCAAGCCCATGGGTCTGCGGTCAGAGGTCTCTGCAGTATGCGTGAGTTTTGGTCTGTCACCTCTTTCCAGTATATTCTAACCTTGGGGCATTCCCACCACATGTGGATGTAAGTGCCTTTTTCCCCACATAGTCTCCAGCATGTGTCTGATGAGCTCAGGCCCATATGGCATTGTTTTGTCGGGGTGGTGTACCACCTGAATAGGATTTTGTGCATTTGTTCCTGTAAGGTGGTGCATATTGAAATCTTGGAACTTGCGTCCCATATGTCTCGCCACTCCTCCCCCTCTAGCTTCTCTCCCAGATCCATTTCCCACCTGTCCGTGTAGGTTAACGTACCCCATTCTCCTGATTCCTCCCCTATATGGTTATACAGTGTTGTTATCATTTTCGTGGGCATGTGTTCCCTAAGGCACATGCTCTCGAAAAAAGTTTTGCGTTTGTGTATTGCTGTTCTGACTTCTGTTGTTTGTGCGAAGTCTCTGATTTGAATGTATCTGAAGAAATCATGGTTTGTCAGGGGTGCTAGAGTTTTTAGTTGGTCAAAGGTGATTACCTGGTTATCTTGGTACAGATGAGCATATCTGTGTGTCCCTGTGGCTTTGATTCCTAGGAAAGCTTCTGTACATAGTCCTGGTGGGAACGCTCTGTTACGGAGTATCGGTGTCATGGGGGAGGGGTTGTTCATGAGTTGGTATTTTATGGCTGTTTTGTCCCATATGTCTATAGAGTTTAGAATTGCTGGGCAGGTGGTTCTGAGAATTACCCTGTGGTTTTTAGGGGTCCATATGAGTAGTTGTGGTGGGTCTTTGCCCATGAGGGTGGTTTCTATATCTACCCATTGATGTTGTCCCTCAGGGCTGTGCCAATGTGCTATTTGCGCTATCTGTGCTGCTAGATAGTAGTGGTGTAAGTGTGGTAGTCCTAGGCCCCCCCTCCACTTTGGATTGTATAGTACCGCTCTGGCTATCCGGGGTCTTTTTCCCTGCCATATAAATTCGTCTATTGCCTTTTGGATGTCGGCTATATCCTTTTTTGTGACTTTAACGGGTAATGCTTAGAATAGGAAAAGGAGTCTGGGCAGGACATTCATCTTTATGGAGTGCAATCTCCCTATCCAAGAAATTGGTTTGTCCGACCAGTTCTCCAGATCTTTTTTCAGTTTGTGCATTAGTGTTGTGTAGTTTTGCCTGTATAGCATAGAATGTTTTTTTGTTAACTGTATCCCTAGGTACGTGAATTGTTCTTTAGCTAGTTTAATTTTGTATGTGTTGGTTAGATGAGTGTTGTCCTCTTCAGTGACATGGAAGGAGAGAGCCACCGATTTGGTGAGGTTTACCCTGTATCCCGACACCTCGCCATACTCCAGTAGGAGCGTATGCAGGTGTGCCAGTGACTGTTTTGGATCGGACAGCGTGAGCAGAACATCGTCTGCGTACGCCGCCACTTTGTATTGTTGTGTTCCTATTTGTATCCCTTTGATGTTAGGGTCATTTCTGATGGCTTGCAGCATGGGTTCTAACACCATCGCGAAGAGGAGCGGGGACAAGGGGCAGCCCTGTCTCGTTCCATTACTTACACTGAAAGGTGTTTTTTGGGCACCGGTTATAAGTGTTTGGGCTTGTATGTCCGTGTAGAGTGCTTTGGTAGCTGTTATGTATTTTTCTGGGAATCCCTGCTTTTCCATGAGTCGGAACATAAAGGGCCACTGTACCCTGTCAAAGGCCTTCTCTGCGTCCAGTGACAGGGCCAGTGATGGGGATTTGGTCTGTCCCATGTGCCATAGTAAGTCTACCCCTCTACGGGTGTTTTCGTATAACTGTCTGCCTGGGATAAAACCCACTTGGTCTGAGTGTATTAGTTTAGGCAGTAGTGAGGTTAGTCTTGTCGCCAGAATTTTTGCGAATATCTTTAAATCCGTGTTGATAAGGGAGATTGGTCTATAGTTGGCGGTCTGAGTGGTGTCTTTGTTGGGTTTTGGCAGCAGTACAATGTTTGCTGTGGCCATGTCTCGGTCTGGGGTTCCTCCAGTCATAAAATGATTATATAGTTTGGTCAGTTGTGGGATCAGTTCTGTTTTAAATGCCTTGTAGTATTGGATATCGTAGCCATCAGGGCCTGGGGCTTTGTTGCCTTTGAGTATTGAGATCGCTGCTGCGATTTCCTCTGGTGCGATCGGTTCATTTAAGAGGTCGGCTTCTCCCTCTGTTACTGTGGGCAGATCCGAGTGGTTAAGGAAGGTCTCTATGTTTGTCAAGTGTTGGTGGAGTTCGCTGTCGCTGTGGGGGGAGTGGTTATATAAGTGACTGAAGTAGTTAGTGAACTCTTTATTGATATCTTCAGGTGTGCTAGCTATAGTGTTTGTATGTGTTTTTATGGTCGTGATTGGTCGAAATCCGGGCCTGGGTTTCAGGGTCCTGGCCAGTAATGTGTCCATTTTGCCCGCTTTTTCATAGAAAAAGCATTTAGACCACGTAAGGGCCTTGGCGATCTCGCCTATGGACATTTCCTTCAGGGCATGTCTAAGGTCTTGGAGTGATTGGAAGTTATCTGCGGTGGGGTCCTGTTTATGTCTAGTTTCCGCTTTCCGTAACTTAGTCTGTAGCTCTAAGAGCTGCTTCGTTTTGGTTTTCTTTTTATGGGTTGCAATTTTAATGAAGTGTCCTCGCAGAACTGCTTTGTGCGCTGCCCATAGTGGTGTTGGGCCTATATCCTCCCCCTCGTTAGTGGTGAAGTAGTCTGTTATAGCTTTTTTGGTGTCATTGAGTATGGTTTCGTCTTGCAGAAGTGATGTGTTTAATTTCCATGTCCAGCTACTGTGGTGCTGTATTTTAGTCAGGGTCGCTGTTACTGCTCCGTGGTCTGACCATGTGATGTTATGTATTTCTGTTTGGCTCAATTTGGACATTCCAGCCCCGTTTAAGTATATGTTGTCTATCCTTGAATATGTGTTGTGTGGTGCTGAGTAGTACGTGTAGTCTTTTGTGTGTGGATGTTGTATGCGCCAGGCGTCTAATAGCCCTGTGTGTGTAAGAAAAGCGTTGAGCAGTTTGTCTTGTCTCCCCCCCCCCCGCGCGCGAGTCATTCCTGGTTTGCTACTCCTGTCTATTGCCGGGCAGGGGACCGCGTTGAAGTCTCCCCCCATCACTAAGATGCCACCTGTGAGGTGCGTTAATAGCGTTTTCAAAGAATCCCAGTATCCTGTCTCAGGAGTGTTGGGGGCGTATATATTTACTATATGTATCCTCGTGGAGTGTATGGTGCCGGTGAGAGCTAAATATCTGCCTTCTGGATCTATATGTGCTTTAGTCAGGTTAAATGGGCATCGTTTGTGTATCAGGATGGCCACTCCTGCTTTTTTCCTCAGAGCCCTCGCTTCGTGGACTGTATTGTAGATATGATTTTTCAAGTGTACGCGTGCCGACCTGGGTAAGTGGGTTTCTTGTATTAGAGCGATATCCGCTTGTTTAGCCTTAATGTCTCTGTGTAGGGTCCTGCGTTTGTTGGGCGTGTTTAAGCCCTTGGCATTAATTGTCAGTATGTTCAGAGTCATGGCGTCAGTCGTCTGATATGCGGACCGCATGGGTATAGTCCCCAGTGATCTAGTGATGGGTGGGGTGGGTGTTGTAAAAGGTCAGTCTCTTCCGTTTGTTTCGTAACATCCTGTGACTTTGTGACATCATTCAAAACAAATAAAACGTTAACATAATAACTAAGTACATAACAATAAACAGATTTGCATATATACATTTGCACATTTTCTCTGGTCTTACAAGTCGCCAGAGTAACTGGTGAGCGCGCACCTATCTCACGGGTGTTTCCGTTAATACCCGGGAAGGTGCGGATGCTCCTCGCATCTTTCGAGCCTTGGTGTCGTGAGCCCCGTGTTCGGTTGTTTGTCCCCCCCTCTGGTAGTTTCACCATGTGGCCCTCCCCCCCCCCATTCGCTCCAAACATCGTATGGGTGGGTACCACCTCCCCTCCCCCCCCATCCTTCTATTGTGTGGTGTGTGTGTTGTGCCTCCTGTCGTGCAGTCTCGCTACCAACCGGGTAGTAGTAATAGTGGTTACAAGACATTCCCTTCTCTCTATTTGCTCTTCCCTAGGGAGTGCCGTGTAACCTTTGCTCGTAGTGAGTGAGCGTTTGTCCCACATACCAAATGGCCTATGTTGTCCTCCACTTTGTAGGTCGGAGTAGGGAGTGGCTCTCTGGTGTCTGTTTGTCCCTTACTCATTACTCATTATATTTACATTTGCACACACATTTATTTTTTTTTTTTTTTTTTAAATTGTACATACTGTTTTTCTCTCTTTGGGGTGAAAGGTCATGGGGTGTTGGGCTTTGGGCGTAGGATCCCCCCCCCCCCCCCCCCTAATCTTTAAGTCCTTCCCTTCAGGGAAAAATGAGCGGTACTTAGCTGCAATACGTTGCTGCGGTCTGTACCAGATCGGTCTCAGTGTCCCCAGTTGTAAAGTTATCGTGTCCGTTATGCCTACTTGTGACTTAGGCGTCGGTCCATTCACTTTGGAGCGTTGAGAGTTCTGGCATCTGGTCCGTTTGTAGGTTGAGGGTCGGTGGGGGTTCTATGCGTAGGTTGCGAAGAAAGCGCTGTGGGTCGTACCCTGGCAAGAGGGTGTGAGTGGCTCCCTCTTTGAATGCCACCAGCTTGAAGGGATGGCCCCACGTGTATTTTATTGTGTGTTGTTGTAGTAGCGCCGTCAGTGGTTTCCATGCTTTTCTTCTCTGTAAAGTCGTCGGTGATAAGTCCTGGTATGCAGTGATGGTTGCACCCTGGTATTGCAGGGCGTTTTGGCGTGTGTATTGCATGACCGCCTCTTTTGAGGAATAATAGTGGAACTTGATGATAATGTCCCTTGGCGGCATCCCCTCTGCTCTTCGGGCGCGCAGTGCCCTGTGCGCCCTGTCTATCGCCCATTTGTCTTTGGGGATGTCGGGTATTAGTTGGTGGAAGAATAGCTCCATCTTTTTTACCAGGGGGCCTTCGTTTTGCTCCTCCGGTACACCTCTCAGCCTAACGTTATTCCGGCGGGAACGATTTGCCAGATCTTCTATTTCCAGCTCCAGGTCGGCTATTCTTTTTTCAGCGGCTTGTGAGTGGGCCACTATTTGATTGTGGGCTTGTGCAGCAGCGTCAGCTCTGGCTTCCAGTGTTGCGGTTCTGGTGCCCAGAGCGTGTATCTCTGCCGTCAGCGCTTGCGTGCTCTTGGAGATCTCCCCTGCCAGGTAGTGTCTGACTTCTGCCAGTTTGTTCAGGACGCTGGCTATGTCTGGCTGAATGGGGTTGGGTGAGTCCGGGCCCGGTGTGGCTGCCGGTGAGTGATGCGGGCTGCTCCGGCGGCCATCTTGTGCGGCCTGTGAGCCTCGTGGAGAGGTAAGCATATCGGCTACTGAGACAGCGGCTTCTTTCTGCTCACCTTTTTTTTTTCGCTGCGATTTAACTCCGGACTGCGCCCCTGACATGTTGGGGGTAATGTAGCTGGTTTTGGGGGCTCGATGCTGCTGATAGTGGGTAGATTGTGCTCGGATGCTGCGGAGCTCACAGACTACACGTCCGTCTTAGTCTGCGGTCCGGCCACGCCCCCCCATCTTCTACATTTTTGTGTTACTTTGTGGAACAGAACACATTGATCAATCTTCCCTAAGTATCTATTCTAAAGTATGTGTATAGACTTTACTCCAACATATATTAAAGTGCTGTACAGTTGGGCCAACTACAGTACAATGTTCTGGACTGGACCCCCTGCACTACCAGAGTAAGTAGTCAGATGGTTTGACTTCTTACGCAGGGGCCATTATGTGTCACTCCCTGCCTCCACAGTAGCCTGGTTATGAAGGCTTAACTCATTCACTGAGAATAATCAGCTGACACGCAACCAACACGCTAATCCTACACTGCAGGGTTCAGCTCACTAGAGCAAATAGTGTGTTCTAGCAGCAGCTTCCCCCTCTCAGTGTTGCCATCAGACCACAGATACAAAGTCAAACCATTTTAAAAAAAATGTTTGACTACTTATAATGGATGGGGTGCCAGTACATATCAGTTTGCCCAAGTAAGTACAGCATTGTGGGAAATAAGTCTCCAAACATAGCCATAGATTACTCTAAGCACCAAAATCACATCTTAATTTATTAGTTTTGGTGCGCAGATAATGTCCCTTTACTTGGACAATGTAAAACATTATCTTTCTGAGAAACAATACTGTTTACATTTGGCTGACAGGCACACTTCTTCCTTGTAAGAAAACATAGTTTTTGGTTAAAGTAATCCTTGCTATACTATACTCCACCCCCACCCCCATCCCGCCTCTTCCCCCACCAAACAATAAAAGCACAACCTCACCTTGGTTCCAGCATCTAAGCCATGTTCTCCCTCAGTCCGGTCCTCTTCGACTGTCTTCACTCCCCAGTGCTGTAAAAATACTCCAAACATGCACAGAATATTGACATCAGCAAGCCCAGAACTCTTGTTCTTTGCTGGCTAATGATGCCCAAATGATGCTGTAAGAGGTGGAGTTACATCTCTTTCAGAAGATGAGTTAATCAGTATTTCATAGTGAAACACTGCACATACAGACTCCAGGCACCAAAACCACTTCAAACCGCTGAAGTGGTCATGTCACTTGGAGTAATTCATTAAGGTAATTTTTAGTCAGAATTTCAGTAAGACAAACACATGGTAGGGAGATCAACTGCTTCCTTGATGACTACATAGTAATTTAATATATGCACATATTATATACAGTGTTATATGTAATTATAAATATGAATTCCATTACCAGGTGCACTACCTCACATCATATAAATATGCAAACAGAGGGAAATTAATGTGCTATGTTACTATTATTTATGTATAAAGTGCCAACACATTCTGCAGCATCTGGTACAAGTAAAAAGAGAAAGATTAGATACACTACATCTAAGAGAACTCAAAATGTGAGAAACAAAGGAGGTGTTGAGGGACTAGGTATTGTGGGAGCTTACAATCTACATGGACAGGAGGGGTGAGTAACAGGAGGTTCGGACTTCACGGGTGAGAATGGTGTTAATATAGAATCCATACTTGTGGAAGCTCAGATGCAAATGTTCTAAAATGGAACACTATGTCACACAGTCCTATTCTGCTCTTATTAAGCAATACATGATAACAGTTATAATTGAAACATATATTGCTACAAAGTGATTCTAGTATATCTCTTAATGCCATGATTTGTCAAAGGGAATGTTAAGAGAATAGAACATTTGTATTGTTTTAATCTACCCGTGATGCAGATTCTCTAAATATACATACAGTAGGGTGAATTACAATCTCATATTTAATATTTATCACACAATAACATCTCCTGATAAGCTGTTAACAATGTTAAAAGATCAGAATCCCTCTGATATTGTGACATCAGTTTTACCATTATTGGATCAATGAAAATGGATCCTACACATTATGTTAAGCACTCAAGCTGATGACTTATTGTCACTTTAATGGGACCATTGGACACAATGAAATCAGCTCATAAACTGAATTAAAAACACTCTGATAACAAATAACCATTACCCCATAATACTTCTATGTGTTAGCGCATGGAAGAACAAACCTCAAACATCTCCTCTGATTTGATAATATATGCAAGCAATGGTAGGCAATGTTAGGCAACACAATACACGTAAAAAGAAATATAACAAACTGGAAAAGGTTGTTATATTTGTTTTAACGTGTATTGTGTTTTCCCACATTCTTTATTGTTTGCCTTTTTTTGTGGTGTCATTGTGAGGTACACCAGGGATATCACTTTTTTACTTGTATTGTATTTTGTCTCACATATTCGTGTTTATATATTATTTCTCTCTAATGTTAGGAAACCATTTCTTTTTAGTTGCTGACATAAATACATATGTGCACAACAGACTAGTGCACAAATCCTGTTCAGCTGCACTGAACAAATCAAATTGAGCATTCACAGTTTGCTGAACAAAGGGATTAGTTTGTCCAGAAATTAACAAGCTTTGATTTAATTTGATTCGTTCAACACAGCTGAATAGGATTTGTGTACCAGTCTAGTTTGCAATATCAGAAAAACCACATACACTGCAATGCCTCTATGGAACCTAATGGGCTAATTGCATGTGTCCTCTGTTAGCATCATCAATGCACTTGTCTCTCCATAACCTTCAAGCTGTGATGTCATTGAAAGCCCTGCAAAGGCATCCATTTTCTTTTACTCATTGACCTCACAATATCAGCCTACTGAACACAGCATCACAAGATTAAAGGGATACTACAGGCATCCAGATCACTTCATCTTATGACATGGTCTGAGCACAGGGTCCCTTTCCCTTTAACCCTGCAATGTAAAACATTTCAGTTTTAGAGAAACTGCAACGTTCTCATTGCAGGGTTAAGACTGCCTCTAGTGGCTGTCTCCCAGACATTCACTAGAGGCGCGTCCTGCAGTTTCACGGAGTTTAACTCCATGAAACGATACTGGATGTCCTCATGCACAGCGTCCAGCATCTTGCAAATCGCCATAGGAAAGCATTGATTCAATGCTTTTCTTTGAGAAAGGCCTAATGTGTGTGCGGCGTATACCATTCATATGCATTAGGTTACCCCTTGCGCTGACGGCAGAGGAGGCAATGACAGAGGAAACAGGTAAATGGTTTAAGGGTTTTTAATCCTTTCATTGCGCTAGGGGTGGGAGGCTGCGGGAGCAGAGTGACACGGTAGTGTTAGGAATATAGCTTTGTATTCCCTTGTGTTCCTTAACCACTAAATTCTGAGTTATGGTACACTGATATCAATAAGATGGTTTGTGAAATTTGTAGTATGAGTATTTTGATAACTATCGTGTGATTCTGGCTGAAAGTCATAAAAAGATATTGATCAATTAGCGTTGCCAAATTTGAATGTAACCCCGTGTATTTCCAGGAAAGTTTACACAGCCCCATCTCTTCCAAGACAACACTAGGGTTCTTTTCACTAAAAGTTAAACTCATCATCAACACCAAGTGAGCTCAGTTCAGTTGAATTCCAAGAGGAGTGAAAATATGTCATCCAGGATGAGAATTTAATCATTGGCATTGTTAGTCATTAGGCATTGTTAGAGAGATGTGAGTCCTATTTTATCACATCTGCTTATAGATTGCAGTTGGGCTGATCATTTCTTACAATACCAGCCTGCTAAGTTCTATGTCACACTCCTGTGAATAGTTAGCACAAGGACAGGGCTAACTCTGACCACTGTGATGTCAAACAATCGTGATGTATTTCTTCTGTGACAGCTGGGGCCATTCAGTGAATCTGCAACAGTGTGGGAACTCAGTTCATGTAAAACTGGCTTTAACCCTTTCACTACATAAGCTACACTGTTGTTATTATTATTATTATTATTGCCGTTTATGTAACGCCAACAGATTCCGTAGCACTTTACAATATTATGAGAGGGGGGTTTAACTATAAATAGGACAATTACAAGAAAACATACAGGAACAATAGGTTGAAGAGGACCCTGCTCAAACGAGCTTACAGTCTATTGTTTGTTGTTGTGTTTTCCTAGAAAACAAAATGTAGCAAAAGTAAAACTCAAAACAAACCTATTATAGAACTTGTGTATGTCACTTTAAGAAGAGTGATGTTATATTTTTTCTTAGTTTGACCTTTAATGTGACTAAAATGTCCATTTTAGATGTATATCACTCAAATGTATTATTAAGTGTGAACAGCAGATGGCATCAGAGGTTGCTTATTGAAATGGTACACAGCAGACATTCTGAACATTTAAAACATTATTTATTTTATAAGAGATGTATAATATACTGTTCACACTCATTTCAAAGTGTCTTCGCTTGGTCCATACAAGCTGCAGAACAAGATCTCTAAACATGGCATTCACATTTCCCTCTTCCTGTTATTAAGAGGTTTTCTACACTGAATGATGGATTAAAATTGAATTGTAAATGTTAGATAAATATAGGCAAACGGGTACTATAACCTAGTTGGACATTTAAACTTGTAGTTGGGGCAATGGCACCCATCACTGTTGCCCCCAGACTTCCTTCCTTTGTGCCTCTGCAGCGTGAGGAAGCTTTAACCGAGCAGCAGTTATCATTCTCGGCCTATCACTGGCTTCCCATTGAGAGAAACAGTACATATTATTTCTCTCAGTTGGAGGCTACTGATAGGAAGTGCATTGGACATTTAAAATTGGATACACACTTATGTAAAAAAAAAAATATATATATATATATGCACACGTTGATAAGCCACAACCTGCCTGACATTGGGTAGCCCCCCACTCGTGCTGCCAAAACAGCCATGATGCGTTGAGTGTTGACTTCACAAAACATCTGAACATGTCATGTTTGCCCTATCTAGATCCAATTCTTTAAGTCCTGGAGGTTACGAGGTGGGGCTAGCATGGATCAGAACCATGGTTTCCTAGCAGAACATTGCCCAGAGCATAACGCTGCCTCCACTGGCCTGCCTTCTTTCTATAGTGCATCCTGCTGCCATCTATTTCTCAGGTAAATGTACATGTGTGCACATGCACCCGCCCATCCACCTGATTTAAAAGAAAATGCAAATAATCAGACCAGGTAACCTTCTTACATTGCTCCATGGTCCACTTCGGACGCTGTTGTCTCCATTGATGGCACTTTTTGCGGGGGACAGGGGTCATCATGGGCACTCTGACTGATCTGTGGCTATGCAACCCCATGTTTAAACACATTTCTATCATTCCAGCAATTTGAGCTACAGTAGCTCTTCTGTGTGAATGGACCAGACGGACTAGCCTTCACACTCCACGTGCATTACTTACCCTGACTCCGGTTCATCTGTTGTCCTTCCTTACAACACTTTTGGTAGAACTAGCCACTGCATACCAGAAACACCCCACAATACTTGCTTCTTTGGAGATGCTCTGACCCAGTTGTCTAGCCATCACTATTTGGCCCTTGTCAAAGTCACTGAGATCTTTTCACCTGCCAATTTTTCCTGCTTCCAACAAATTAAATTCAAGAACTGACTGCTCACTTGCTGCCTAATATATCCTACACTTGACAGTTGCAATATATAAGTTTTTTATTGTTATTTTGATATGAATGCACATTACTGTTAGGGTTATTGACTAAACTCCAAACTGTAGCAAATTGCCAATTTAAAGGCATCAAATCAACTTTAGCTTAAAGGAACACTATATTGTTAGGAATACAAAGCTGTATTCCTAACACTATAGTGTCTTTCTTCTTTCTGTCCCTTGCAGGTTAATAACCCTTTTTTTCACTTACCCGATTTTAGTGCCTTGGGCTCCTCTCTGACTTCAGCTGATGGGGGAACCTAATGCATGGCTAGTGCAGCATTTTTCACTCAGAGACACATTTACAGACACCCACACTCGCAGCACCTGCTGGCCAACACCGTTACTAAAGATTGTGGAGGACAATTATTACAGTTATCCTGTAACTGCAGTCTGTCCCCTTCACAGGTGATACCTTGTCCCTTCTCTCTTCTTCACGCATGAGGTTTTGATGTTGAGATATGTCATCATAATATAAGTCCTGGCAGCCTTCAGCTCTGTCCTTTGAGAAGAAAGGGATGGGACCAGGGACCAAACTCAGGAAGGGAACTGACACATTTATTTAGCACAATGGCAGATTAAAAAAATATATAGTATATATAGTTCATTTAAACACCCTGCATATGACTAGTATGTGATTGTGTGATACATTAATGTATAGTGCACACAACTATTACTATGAACATTATTACTGTGGAGCTCTATGATACAATTATATGCACTGCAATTTACTGAGAGTTTTATTGCTGTGGAACTTGTATGGCACAACACTGAGAGTTTTGTATCTGGGGATCCAGTGATATATTCAGAACTACTGCCGGTGAAGCTGGTGCAGCCACACAAGGGCCTGCACTTTGAGGTAGTCCATCGGGTGGCCCATGCACTTAAGGCCACTGGATGGGTATTGTTGAACAGGGGCCCGATAAGGCGTGGCAGCTCTTCAAAAGCACAACCAGAAGAGTAGCAACTCAGCCATGAAGTGGAAGACCATGTAAGTTACAGAGATGGATCACCAAGTGCTGAGGCACATGGTGCATAAAAGTCATCAACGCCCTGCTGATTACATAGCTGAAGAGTTATAAACTTCCATTGGCATTAATATCAGCACAAAAACTTTGCGGCGGGAGCTTCATGCTATGGGTTTCCATGACCAAGCAGCTGCATGCAAGTCTCACATCACCAAGTACAAAGCCAAGTATTTGTTCCAGTGGTGTAAAGCACGTTGCCAGTGGACTCTGCAGTGGAAATGTGTTCTGTGGAGTGACAAATCACACTTCTCTGTTTGGCAGTCTGATGTGTGGGTCGGATACCAGGAGAACATAACCTACCTGACTGCATTGTGCCAACTGTAAAGTGTGGTGTAATAGGGATAATGGTATGGGCCGGTTTTTCAGTGGTTGGACTAGGCTCCTTCCAGTGAAGGGACATTTTAATCCTTCTGCACGCCAAGACATGTTGGACAATGCTATGCTTCCACTTTGTGATCACAGTTTGGGGTAAGCCATTTTTCATTCCACCATGACCCAAAGCATAACCATAAACACATGATTGAATGATTGTTATGTGGAAGAACGTGACTGGCCTCAACACCTTTGTGATTAACTGGAACAAAGATTGCGAGCCAGGCCTTCTCGTCCAACATCAGTGCCTGACCTTACAAATGCTCTACTGGATGAATAGAAAGTCTTACAAAAACACTCTAAAATCTTGTGGAAAGCCTTCCCAGAAGAGTGGAAGCTGTTATAGCTGCAAAGATGGGACCAACTACATATTGATGTCTATGTATTTAGAACGCAATGTCATAAAAGTCCCTATTGGTGTAATGGTCAGGTCTCCCAATACTTTTGTCTATATAGTGTATGTGTCGTCTTTTCACCTTATAAAAGAGTTAGACGACAGATCTGTATAAGGTCAGATCTCTTCCAGATGGTGGCAGCAAACACTTGTTGTTGTGCGATGACCCTTGCTTACATTTTGCTGCCATTTTATTTCAGTAGGCAGAATTAAAGATGCTGTTATGCAGGCAGAAACAAGTCAGAAAAGGCCATCAAAAGTCCATACTGTTCATTTTCATAGCATTTATGTGTAGTAGGTTACCACGTACAAAGCAGTGACTGATTGACATAAGGGTAGGACACAGGTAGCAGGACATAACACATTCTTTCAGAATTGTTTTTATTGTAAATCTGGTCCGTGACATTGATAATCAGTGCAGCAAGGCCTGTAGTCTATAAGTGGTATGAAATCATTTTCCACAGCAACTCCCCTTCAATATGTTTAAGGACAATATTTTAAAAAAGTGAGGGAAAAAAGTATTTGATCCCCTGCTGATTTTAAACGTTTGTTCACTGACAAAGAAATGATCAGTCTATAATTTTAAATAGTAGGTGTATTTTAACCGTAAAACACAGAATAGCACAAAAAAAATCCCGAAAAACACATGCCAAAAAAGTTATAAATTGATTTGCATGTCAATGAGTGAAATAAGTATTTGATCCCCTATCAATCAGCAAGATTTCTGGTTTCCAGGTGTCTTTTATACAGGTAATGAGCTGAGATTAGAAGCAGTCTCTTAAAGGGAGTGCTCCTAATCTCAGCTCGTTACCTGTATAAAAGACACCTGTCCACGTAAGCAATCAATAATTCAATCAGATTTCAAACTCTCCACCATGGCCAAGACCAAAGAGCTGTCCAATGAGAAGGTGACACCAGTTGGTGTGATTATTCGCAAATGGAAGAAACACAAAATAACTGTCAGACTCGCTCGGTCTGGTGCTTCATTCAAGATCTCACTTCGTGAAGTTTCAATGATCATGAACTATACGGGAGGATCTTGTTAATGATCTCAAGGCAGCTGGGTCCATAGTCACCAAGAAAACAATTGGTAACATACTATCCCATGAAGGACTGAAATCCTGCAGCGCCCGCAAGGTTCTCCTGCTCAAAAAAGCACATGTAAAGGCCATCTAAAGTTTGCCAATGAACATCTGAATGATTCAGAGGAGAACTATGTGAAAGTGTTGTGGTCAGATGAGACCAAAATCAAGCTCTTTGGCATCAACCCAACTCGCCGTGTTTGGAGGAGGGGGAATGCTGCCTATGACCCCAAGAACACCATCCCCACCGTCAAACATGGAGGTGGAAACATTATGCTTTGGTGGTGTTTTTCTGCGAAGGGGACAGAACAACTGCATCGCATCAAAGCGACAATGAACGGACCATGTACCATCAAATCTTGAGTGAGAACCTCCTTCCATCAGCCAGGGCATTGAAAATGGGTCCAGCATGACAATGACCCAAAACACACAGCCAAGGATACAAAGGAGTGGCTCAAAAAGAAGCAGAACCAGACCTTAATCCCCTAGAAAATCTATGGAGGGAGCTAAAGGTTCGAGTTGCCAAACGTCAGCTTCAAAACCTTAAAGACTTGGAGAGGATCTGCAAAGAGGAGTGGGACAAAATCCCTCCTGAGATGTGTGCAAACCTGGTGGCCAACTACAAGAAACGTCTGACCTCTGTGATTGTCAACAAGGGTTTTGCCACCAGGCACTAAGTCGAAGGGGTCAAATACTTATTTCCTTCATTGATATGCAAATCAATTTATAACTTTTTGACATGCGTTTTTCTGGATTTTGTCTGTTGTTATTCTGTCTCTCACTGTTACACCTATTATTAAAATTACAGACTGATCATTTCTTTGTCAGTGGGCAAACGTTCAAAATCAGCAGGGGATCAAGTACTTTTTTTCCCTCACTGTATATAAACATGTGGCAAAATTATTGGCACCCCTAGGCATTTATATGAGAAAAATATACTTGAAGCATACTCCCATTGGTATTTTACATTTATTTGTACACCTGGGTGACTAGTAACAGGAAATTGTTCAACCACTTCCTGTTTCACAGGGGTATAAATATAAGGTAACACATAGGCCAAATTCCCTTAGTCATTCATCATAGTGGGTAAGACCAAGGACCAAGGAACATAGCTGTGGTGAAGGAGGAAAGGAGCAGAAACCTATTCTGCAGCAGCTGGTGTGAGTGAGCATAGCACAGCAGAGGAGGAAGTATTGAAAGGGGAAGGAGAGAGATGAGAGATCTCGTCCCTGATTGTAGAAATATCAGAGAAATGAGTTGCAAAGTTTGTTGCAAGGAACTAGGAGGAGGAGGAGCAGCAACAGGGAAAAGAAGAGAGTTAAAAGTTTGAAAGATGCGTTTGGGTTCACAGGAGAGCATGGTTATGAATGTATTGAAGTCGTTTTCTTTTGCAGAGTAAAGTTTATAGTGGAGGACGTCAGACGCAGAATGAGACTTTTTGGAGGTACGATCAGCTTGGTGTGCCAAAGTTGCAAATGGGGGCCCTTTTTACATTTCAGTGAAAGAGGTGGCATGATATCTAGTTGAGAGGAGAGGGTGGAGTTGTAGAGGGAGGTTGCAGAGTTAAGGCTGGTGAGGTTTGAGATAGGCAAAAGGATAGCTTGGAGATTGGTGGAGAATCCCTTTAGGTTAAAACCTTCACTTCTTGACCTAAAGCGATTTTTCCACAAACCTCCAACCTCCCTATATATATATATATATGGGTGGGGGCCGGGGGGAGGACAACAGGTCCCCCCCCTTATTATAATTTAGGGACCCAACCCACCACTCAGGGGTAGGTGCCAGGGGGGGGACAATAGGCCCCCCCCCTTTATTGGTATTTAGGGCCCCCACCCACCGCTCATGGGTGGGGTCCGGGGGAAGGACAATATTTCCCCCCCCTTATTCTAATTTAGGGCCCTTGCCCACCGCTCAGGGATGGGGGCCAAGGGGGAGGAAAATAGCCCCCCCCATTATTGGTATTTAGGGCCCCCACCCGCCGCTCAGGGGTGGGGGCAAGGGGAGGACAATAGGTCCCCCCCTTATTTTACTTTAAGGCCCCCACCCGCCGTTCAGGGGTGGGGGCCGGGGGGGAGGACAATAGTTGTCCCCCCCATTTTTCTGATTTAGGGCCACCACCCGCCACCCAGGGGTGGGGGCTGGGGGGCAATAGGTCCCCCCTTTAGTTTAAAAGCCCCCACTCGTGCGGCACAGGTGGGGGGCCGGGGAGGGGGCCCTGTTTTTTGTTTTTTTTCCAGTGAGTTTTTTTTTTTACACCGTTTACGAGACATGCCCCTACTCGCGGTATAGCAAGTAGGGACATAATTTAGTAATACTAAGTAATCCTTACTTAGTATTAGTAAATTTGTCTGAAAGACCAATTTAGGTCTTTCAGCCTTTTAGTAGATAGCTCCCTAATACCATGGGAATTAGGGAGTTATCTACTTATTCATTCCTGTCATTCCATTGACTGGCTAAGTAACATTTTACATGAATGTGTGTTACTTGATAAGTGTTGCAAATGCTTACAGCTAAATCCTGGATATGTTTGTATACTTTTTATTTAAACTTGTACACAGTGTAACATCCTTCATTCTTCCAATGGTTAGGTATATTAGTACTTCGGCAATACTATGCTTCGGAACTTCGGAAATTTCAGAAATTCAGCAATTCGGCACTTCGGCAATTCAGACATTCGGAAGTATCCGAATGTCCAAATTGCCCAAAATTTGTCCAAATTAACATTCGGAACGAAACGAATTGCACATGTCTAGTCTGCAGCTCTGCACCCGGAGGAGCTGCAGACCGTATAGGAAGGCCACTGGACCATCAGGGGGAAAAAAAGGTATTTCTAACCCCCCTACTTCCTTTGCCAGCAGTCACCCGCTGCCTCCCTCTGCCACTAATCACCCCCTCACTCACTCTACCCCCTTACTCTGCAACCAGTCACTCCTTCCCTCTCACACTCTGCCACCAGTCACCCCATCCCTCACTTTACCACCAGTCACCCCTTCCCTCACTCTGCCACCAGTCCCCCCTCCCTCACTCTGTCACCAGTTACCCCTCCCTCTGCCACCAGTTACACCCTCCCTCACTCTGTCACCAGTCACCCCCTGACTCTGTCATCCCCTCCCTCAGACTATCACCTCCTCCCTCACTGTGTCACCTACTCCCTCACTGTGTCACCTCCACACTCTGCCACCAGAAACCCCCTCCATCCCACACTCTGCCACCACGCACCCCCTCACTTACTCTGCCACCAGTCACCCACATCCTCACTGTCACCAATCATCCCCTCCCTCACTCTGCCACCAGTCATCCCCCCCTTAAACTCTGCCACCAGTTACCCCTTCCCTCCCACACTCTGCGACCAGTCACCCCCTCCCTCCCACACTCTGTCACAAGTCACCCAGTACCTCCCTCACTCTGTCACCTCCTCCCTCCCTTTGGGAGAGCCTCTTTTAAAGTTTAAAGCATTTATGAGCAATATCTGAGCAATATCCTGAACCAGCTTGTTTCTGACCTTGAGTATTTCTGGTATCCTGACTCGACTTGTTATTCCATTTATCTGTATTTCTCTTTCTCTGACATAGGCTATACATCACTCTGTCTTAAGCTTTATTAACGTTAAGCAGTGCAGGAGATGGTGCTAGAAGGAGTAGATATAGATATAGATATAGATATATACGTAGGTTGTATACAGGCCTTTATGCATATTCTGGATTCTTGGATGTGAATTCATGCATTCTTAATATGTGTAATTATTTTATTAAAGCGGCACTGTCATGCCGAATTCCGTTTTTTTTTTTAACCCCCCCTCCCGCCTCAACTACATCCAATCGACCCCCTAGTCACCCCCAAATGCCCCTATGCCCCCCACATTACCTATTTTTTATTCTTTATTTTCTGCCCCGATCTATATTCAGGGCGCCGCCATCTTTGTGTGGGTAGGTGAAGTCCCTGTGGGACACGTCATCTACCCACACTAGATAGCCCTGAGATTCCCGCACATGCCCAGTGAAACATCTGGACATGCGAACGGGAATTTCACCTATTCATTCATTCATCAGACAGACGAATGAATGAATAGAAAAAATCAGACGAACAAACTAACACTGTGTATCAGTGTTCGTTTGCTTGTTCGGTTTATTACAAGGAGGGAGCTACCGGCGTGCAGCTCCCTCCTTGCAATATGTAAAGACAGAAGCGGCAGGGAGCAGTGCTCCCCACCACTTCATAAGCCCCCCAGGTCCCCTCCTCACTCTATGGGGGTCAATATGACCCCCATAATAGCACAAGGGAGATTAAAATCTCCCCAATGCCCCTACTCGCTATACCGCGAGTAGGGGCATGTCCACTAAACAGTGAGCAGCCTGTGGCTGCTCACTGTAAAAAAAAAAAAAAAAGGGTAATAAGGGGGGGACGGGGGACCTACTGTCCTCCCCCGCCGGCCCCCACCCCTGGACGGCGGGTGGGGGCCATAATGGGAATGAGGGGGGACCTACTGTCCTCCCCTCAGGCCCCCACCCCTGGGCGGCGGGTGGGGGCCATAATAGTAATAAGGGGGGGGGGACCTACTGTCCTCCACCCCCCGGCCCCCACCCCTGGGCGGCGGGTGGGGGCCATAATATTAATAGGTGGGGGGGGGGACCTACTGTCCTCCCCCCCCGGCCCCCACCCCTGGGCGGCGGGCGGGGGCCATAATAGTAATAAGGGGGGGGACCTTCTGTCCTCCCCCCCCGGCCCCCACCCCTGGGCGGCGGGTGGGGGCCATAATAGTAGTAGGGGGGGGGACCTACTGTCCTCCCCCCCGGCCCCCACCCCTGGGCGGCGGGTGGGGGCCATAATAGTAATAAGGGGGGGGGGACCTACTGTCCTCCAGCCCCCGGCCCCCACCCCTGGGCGGCGGGTGGGGGCCCTAATGGTAAAAGGGGGGGGGACCTACTGTCCTCCCCCCGGCCCCCACCCCTGGGCGGCGGGTGGGGGCCCTAATGGTAAAAGGGGGGGGGGGCCTACTGTCCTCCCCCCCGGCCCCCACCCCTGGGCGGCGGGTAGGGGCCATAACGATAATGGGGGGGACCTACTGTCCTCCCCCCGCCCCCACCCCTGGGCGGCGGGTGGGGGCACTAAGTAAATTCCCCCCCCCCCCATCAAGGTGACTAGGGGTGCCCAAGCCCCTAGTCACCCACCCAAATAAAAAATGCCCCTACCTACCCCCCTCACCCTAAAAAATAGTGAGGGGGGAATAAAATTGCTAACCTGTAAAGTAAAATTAAACTTACCATTCGACGTCTTCTTTTTTCTAAAATCGTCATTTTCAGCCCCAAAAAAGGCCAAATAAAAAACCATCATAGCCGTCGAACTAAAAATAAAATAAAAAACCCGAGCGCAAAAAAAAAACCCGACGAAAAAGAAAAAACCAGAGCGCACAAAAAAATAATCCATCTTCACCCATGGAGGGCTCCGCGCAGACTGAGCTCCGCAGGGCGGGGCAAGGCTTATAAAGCCTTGCCCCGCCCTGCAATTAGCCTAAGAACACTCTGATTGGTGGGTTTAAGCCAATCAGAGTGCTCTTTGTCATTTTACAAGCGTGGGAAAGTTCTTTGGAATTTTCCCACGCTTGTAAAATGACACAGAGCACTGTGATTGGATGGATTTCAAGCCATCCAATCACAGTGCTCTGTGTCATTTTACAAGCGTGGGAAAATTCCAAAGAACTTTCCCACGCTTGTAAAATGACACAGAGCACTGTGATTGGATGGCTTGAAATCCATCCAATCACAGTGCTCTGTGTCATTTTACAAGCGTGGGAAAATTCCAAAGAACTTTCCCACGCTTGTAAAATGACACAGAGCACTGTGATTGGATGGCTTGAAATCCATCCAATCACAGTGCTCTGTGTCATTTTACAAGCGTGGGAAAATTCCAAAGAACTTTCCCACGCTTGTAAAATGACACAGAGCACTGTGATTGGATGGCTTGAAATCCATCCAATCACAGTGCTCTGTGTCATTTTACAAGCGTGGGAAAATTCCAAAGAACTTTCCCACGCTTGTAAAATGACACAGAGCACTGTGATTGGATGGCTTGAAATCCATCCAATCACAGTGCTCTGTGTCATTTTACAAGCGTGGGAAAATTCCAAAGAACTTTCCCACGTTTGTAAAATGACACAGAGCACTGTGATTGGATGGATTTCAAGCCATCCAATCACAGTGCTCTGTGTCATTTTACAAGCGTGGGAAAATTCCAAAGAACTTTCCCACGCTTGTAAAATGACACAGAGCACTGTGATTGGATGGATTTCAAGCCATCCAATCACAGTGCTCTGTGTCATTTTACAAGCGTGGGAAAATTCCAAAGAACTTTCCCACGCTTGTAAAATTACAAAGAGCACTCTGATTGGCTTAAACCCACCAATCAGAGTGTTCTTAGGCTAATTGTAGGGCGGGGCAAGGCTTTATAAGCCTTGCCCCGCCCTGCGGAGCTCAGTCTGCGCGGAGCCCTCCATGGGTGAAGATGGATTATTTTTATGTGCGCTCGGGTTTTTTCTTTTTCGTCTGGTTTTTTTTTTTTTGCGCTCGGGTTTTTTATTTTATTTTTAGTTCGACGGCTTTTGATGGTTTTTTATTTGGCCTTTTTTGGGGCTGAAAAATGAAGATTTTAGAAAAAAGAAGACGTCGAATGGTAAGTTTAATTTTACTTTACAGGTTAGCAATTTTATTCCCCCCTCACTATTTTTTAGGGTGAGGGGGGTAGGTAGGGGCATTTTTTATTTGGGTGGGGGGTGGGTGACTAGGGGCTTGGGCACCCCTAGTCACCTTGATGGGGGGGGGGAATTTACTTAGTGCCCCCACCCGCCGCCCAGGGTGCCACAGGCTGCTCACTGCTTACTAGACATGCCCCTACTCGCGGTATAGCGAGTAGGGGCATATTATTTACTATTCATTTTTACTTAGTATTAGTAAAGTTGGCTGAAAGACCAGTTTAGGTCTTTCAGCCTTTTAGTAGATAGCTCCCTGATACCGTGGGAATTAGGGAGTTATCTACTAAGCGGCTGCAAGATGCAGCCACAGCAATGAATAGGATCGGGGTTTCATTCATCAGAATGAAATTCCGATCCGAACAAAGTACCGAATTGCATCCTAACACCAATGGAGAAACAGTGCTCATTCTGTTAGGATGCAATTCGGCAGTTTTGCCGGCGTTCTGTCTAAGTGACAGGACGTTCGGCAATACTGACAGGAAGCATTGTGGGAACTGGGAGGAAAGCTAGGGATCATGGGAAAATTGCTCTGACCAGCGGAAATGAAGCACACTTTGCTCCTCCGCTGGTCAGAGCTGGTCAAGCGGAGGAATCCTCCATAAGACAGAGTCCCTACTTTGTCTTATGATTTTAAAGAAAACTAAAGAAGACAGGAAGAAAAGAATAACAGATCCTGAGAGAGGGGGAGAAGAGGAAGAGATTGAGGAAAGGTAAGTTCGGCATGACAGTGCCGCTTTAACTCTACTCCTTATAGCACCATCTCCTGCACTGCTTTTATTCTCACTCTCCTCCCTTACTCTGTGATCTTCACACAAGATATTTACAACCCTCTGTAAGAATGGTGTCTATTTTCTATCAGATATGTGTCTAATCTGCACTTATGTCACTCTAACCCCTGTATCACAAATCAACTTTGAATTATGTGTGTCGTTTTTGCGCAGAGATGCTTTAACCCCTTAAGGACACATGACATGTGTGACATGTCATGATTCCCTTTTATTCCAGAAGTTTGGTCCTGAAGGGTTTAAACTTGAGAAAGGAACATTCTCCTTAAAGCTTGTCCTTCCAAAATTCTGTTAGACCAAGAAAAAAGATAAAAGATACTAATTTCATCTGGTTTTTTTTACATCTTGTTACTGGACAAATACAGCTGCAATCGCTCTCTCTCTCGCTACATACTCCTAACATCTCTTTTTATTACCCTATCTGCCCCTTCTTTATAATCACAATGTTTATTTCATTCATCCTCCCAGAACCCATAGCATCCATTTCACCTGCTCATCAATTTGTCTAATCCTGTTTTTATTTTAGCACCTCCCCTCTGATGTTTCAAGTCTACCTTCCCTCACTCCACTTCCTTTATTAGTTCTCCCCCCACTCGACCATCCTCTTTATATAACACTTGTCATTCTCTCTTCTCTTTTATAAAGCCTTCCATTTAATTTTTATCCTTTTCCCTCTCTCTGCTTTACTCCAGTTTGAGCTGGCTGAGGTTTATGTCCCTACCTAAACCTCAGTCATCTCAAACTCTTCCAAAGCCACAGCCTTCATCTGTTTTGTGCAACGTCCCTCTCATCTTAACCCTTCTCCCCAAATGCAACACATCTCCTTCTAGTTCCATTTCCTCCACCTCCAAGCATGTTTAAACTCTCTTCCCATTTTTTTTCTATAGTCCCCTTTCCCTCCCACAGACTTTACCTATTTGATCCGAGTCTTCATATCTATCCTTTCTCTATCTCTGTATCTCTACGGTATATCTTTCTCTGATTTTCAGGGTTATTTATGAATAGTGGAATACAATACACCTTTCCATAATACAGGGACTCTTCCTTTTAACTTAATTGGTTTCAAAATAAATTAGTCTTATTCACCATAGAATATTATCAAAGGATTGGGGCAGAACCCGGCCAGACATCACTTCTTTGGACTCCTCTGTATTATCTATAAATTAGTCTATAATCTAACTTCATGACCATGTGTGTCCTGGACAAGCACTATTGGATTTCACTTGAAGTATGAACTACCATTTACATGAAATACGGTAGCTGGCTTTCCCACTCTGGATTTAATTATGTGATTACAATGCATGGTGTATCTGCCTCTTAATTTCCCCCATATTCCAATATTCTTCTCCCCGCCTTTTGCCCCCTTAGCTCCTTATCCCAAGAGCCCACTTTCTATCTCTATCCTGCAATGTTATGGTGTGTTGTTGTTTTTAGCTATGTTGCCAAACGTACTTGCACAAGTCAATGTCAATCAATGTCATAGTGATTTCTCAAGATAGCAAGACAAGAATCTGCAATCAAGACAATTGTGAGGCATGCTCTTATATCTTACCTCATTTCAAATCCCTCCAGATATTTTGGTCATTCAAAATGGCTGACCACCGAATGTCACTATTCCACCTTTCCATACCATAGTTACTTCACATTAAAAACATTTCTGCTGTTTATAATTGCGATTGTACCCATAGTATATTAATGGCTGTATTCACAATGTGCAGTTTTGTCACTTAATGGTACGAAAATATGTACAATGACACCTTCAAAAGATGTTGTTATGTCCTAAGTGATCAGTCTTTATCACTGACTGAATGATGACTATACACTGTGAATTATACCATTTACAGTCCAAGTGGAACAATACCTCTTCTGGTGAATACCAACCATTAATTTAAAACTGAAATGTACAAATGTTTTGTACATTCAAATACAAAAAATCAATAGACTTGTGCAGAAAATCCACTCAGCTGTGGTGAACAAATCAAATGCCAGTTAAGAGCTGGATGAGCAAATTGATTAGTTTGCGATTTGCCGAACAGGATTTGTGCACAAGCCTAATAATCAAAAACAAAACTGATAGTAATGTACAAATGCATAAAAAAAATCATACAGAGCTGAACTCCTAAATACCAAACAAATATCACATGTATTATATATTCACACGAAATGATGTATATGTACAACATATAGAAAAATGTAAAGTGTCAAAATAATATCAAAGAAAAAACCATGCAATAGAAAAAAAGCTAAAAACGCACTTACCTGGCTGTAGAGGGTCGAGAAACGGTGTACAGTGTTCTATCAACATTCCACAAACCAAATTACGCCCTTTGTTACCTGCTACAAACACTGCATTTGAGAAGAGTTGATTCATTTTTGTTGTGGGCCTTTTTTCATTGATATTACTATGTTCCATGCAATCAAATTAAAAATGATAATTGTATTTTACCCATTTATGTCTAAAAGTTAGCCTTCTGTAGTAGCATGGCATCAGCTCAGTGTGTCAGAATTAAGTTCCATATTATTTAAATATTGTTTCATGCTACCATGCCAAGCTGTGTTGTATCTGTCAGAGTTCTGCTTGTTCAGTGCCAAATAAAGCAGTTTGGTTGCTTTTCTCATGCAGGCTCAGATGAGTTGACTTGTTGACATATATAAGTATTGGCATTATGGGAATACCTGCACGCTATTTAATGCCAAAAGCCTACTTTTCGGTCACCGCACAAACAATGACAAAGATAAAAAAAGGTTTACTAAACAGATTGCCGTACTAAGAGAACGATGCTGGTAGGTCAGGTGAAATGGAGGAAAGCAAAAAGCAATCCAAGAGCGCAATTATTTTGTTCAACAAAGCAAATACCTTGGCACTCATGCCATGAAAATGTTGGCTTGTTTTTGGTATGTGCTATGGCAGAGTGCCCTCTCATTAAGACATAGATTATGTCTCAATAGGAGACTTTGAGTTTTAACCCATTCTAGAATGTGGAAGGCTACAATTCAACACAGCATCAAATATTTATAATACAGGAATAATCTTTCTTTAGTAATACATACAATTTTTTTTTTTTACTATTTTCTAAATGGAACAAAACACAAAGACATACAATTACAGGAGAAAGAGTTAAGGCTTAATTTCTCATTCATTCACCCATTGTTGAAACTAATGAAACCCATATGTTTAAACAATATTACAAAACTCCAAAAATTCAGAAAATGTTCCCAGATATTGTTACTGACATATACAAAGAATGTAGGATGGTGCAAGGATTAACACTTTAGTGCCTGGCCGTTCAAAATAATAGAGGGATCATGCACGTGCATATTTATCACGCAGTTGTGGAGTAAAGGGGGATTAACATGACATGGTTTAGTATAATGCTTCTTATCACAGTTCTTGTGTATCCTTACCTTCCATGATTAATCCATTTCCAATAGGCATTGATTGATAAATATTGGTCTATACAGTGCATGAATGCTGGAATAAAAACACTGCTGTAGTATTTTAACTTCAAAGGATAAATAAGGAACTGGACATACTTCTCCCACTGTAGTCAAGGATCATCAGTTTATAGAATTCTATGTCCATCTCCCTAATACAATGTACCTTCACTAAAATAGATCTCAGCTGTTTTACATATAATTGCTATATTTTTAGCATCACTTGTATACCCTAATTCTCCTAACTCAAAACCAAGTAATCCCGTTTCTCCACCCCACAATCCTAACCATAAATCCTCTCATAATAATTCTTGTAACCCTAAACTCCCTAGCTGTAATTTTACTAAACCCCTCAACTGTAACTCTAACCCAAAACTCGATAACCCTAAATCTACTAAGCCTGGATTCCATATACCACTTAACTTTTTAAGCCTTGGACAGGAAGTGCTCGCTGGGTGCAACGAACAGCTTCCTGTCAGACAGGGTAGATGATACAGAATATCCTCTCCCCGCGGTCCACTCACCCACGTTACACAGGGATGATGAGCAGTGAAAAAGAGAAAAAGATACAGAACAGGGTATGTGTGTGTGTGTGTTTGTGTTTGTCAGGGGAAAGAGGGGGCTAGAGGGAGGGAGGGGGGGCCCCATGGATCAGTTTCGCAACGAGGGCCCCATGGGTTGTGTGTACGCCACTGGTTGGAAACAAATACGAAATGTCGACTAAAACTCTGAAACCATTAATAAATGAAAGCGAAAGCAGGATTATGATTGACGCCATTGTTGTAAAAGTTAGACTAAAATAACAACATGCCAATTTGAAGTTTTTTTCAGTATGGCCTTTTTTATGATTTTGGGTGCCAGTAGTCATCTCACTATTTAGTGAATAGACTCCTAGGTAGAACTGGAGAATCAGTGATGGGTTACTCTGATTTTGCTGGTTCTTAATAATAAATAATAGTAACCATTTATTTCAGGAGAAAGATTGGTTACTACAATGTGCATTTAGCTCTGTGCTTTCCATATTATGTTCATGTTAGCACGCTGTCTAATCAGTGGTGTAAGAGTAAACAGCAGGTGTTGCCATGTGAACACTCTGCTGCAGGCTTTTGGCCATCTTAAATATATTATGTAATTCGCTTTCCCCGGAGGGGTGCAGTGTTTTGTGAACTGCATTAATAAAAAGGTTGCCCTGCTAGGATTCAGAACAAGAACTTAACCCTTAGAGGTTTGTCTTTCAAAAACATGACCTGTTTGATCTATAAGCAGAAAGTGTGATTCTACAACACTATATAGATAACAGTTTTCGACAAACCAGGTATTTGGTTTGTTATTTAACACATCCATATAATGCAAACAGAAATTGTTACATGACTCCCGACAACCAAACCTGTTGGTTAATTTCCTTCTCACACCAGGGAGTCCCGGGTACCTATGTCTGCCGGGTCCAATTTTAGTGGCCTCAGACCTTTCAACTGCTTGCATCTGTCAGCTGACCAGCATCGATCACAGTGTAATCAGCTGAAAAACAGGGCTCCATTCATAATTACACTACAGCCAGTAGATGGTGGTCATAGACCACTATCTACTGTGTTAAATAGGAAGCCCATTTTCTAGTTTAGAATTGATTTTAGACAAGGGTTACACATTAGGGGTAGGGTTAGTGGGGTTAAGGTTATGGTTAAGGGTCGATTTGGGATTAAGAGTAGTGTAGGTTTATGCTTAGCTGTAGGGTTAGGGTAAGTGTAGGGTAAGTGTTAAGGTAAGGTAAGAGTCACTGCTGGTTATAGATTAATGCTGTTTTGGGATTAGGGATAGTGTATGGTTAAAAGTAAGGTTAGGATAGGCATACGGTGATAGTTAGTGTAAGCTTTGGGTAAGGGGTATGGTTGGTATAGCAATAGTGTAGGGGTTGGTTTAGGGTGAGCATTAACTATAAAAATGTATTTAGATCCTACAAGCCATTTAACAATCAGGACTGATATATGAATCTATTTTGATTCTTTTCATTATTTGCACCGGATGTGTAAAATGTATTAAGAGTAAAAAAAAATTTTCAAAAATGTTTCCGTTCTTATGACCCAGTTGTAGAACTAATTGGTCGGTAAGTGAGGATGCGCTACCAAGCATGTGCAAGAGAGCAGGTCTACAGTTGGGGGAATCCCCCCAAAACGTACACCAGTTCACTAGCATAGGGAATACCGTGAATCTATGTTCGCGTAAATTTCCTCGAACATAGATTATTAGCTCACTAGCGCAGAGAATCGCTGAAATCTATGTTCGGGGAAAATTCCCTGCACATGGACCAGCTTTCTAATGTCGGGAATCCCAGTGTGAGCTCTTGTAAAACAGGTAGGTTGTAAAGTGAGGACCACCTGTATATTTTAGTGTCCTGTTGGAGTAGAGGTGGTTGTACCTTAGGAACTAGAAGGATACCATAAACAACAAAAGTCAAGAAGATACCAGATTAAGGTGACGAGTGTTGACTTAAAGCTGCACTGTCACCCCACCCAATATGAGTATTTCATAAAGATACAATCTTTGACTGTGTCGGAATTTCCCCGAAATTTCCACATATTTAAAAGATATACTGAGACAAAGTAGGGACTACTTTGTCTCAGTATTTTCCTCTGCCTTACAAAGTTTGTGCTACCATCGTCAAGCTAGTAATTTGCCCCAGACATAACCAGTGACAACTGTAGAGAAATTAAGCAGTCGTGTGCAGGGCCGTCTTTAAGGAGGGACAAAAGGGGCAGCTGCCCCGGGCCCAGTTACTCCTGGGGGCCCTAAGACAGCTGCCCTATGGGCCCCCTGCAGAACCTGAGGTAATCAGGGGCCACAGCCCTTTAATACTGCTCTGGACCTGGCCCCTGTAATACGGGGGTGGCTGAATACATACTCACAGCTAGCCCGCTCACACACTGTCCTGTTAACCCTTTTTTTCTCCGTGGCATGCTGGGAGGAAGTAAGGTCAGATCCTCCCAGTAAGAACAGATCACTTCCTCCTCCGCTGGGGAGGGGGCACACACAACATGGAGGACGCAAGCATTGTGGGGGAGAGGGACTGAGAAAGCTGATGGCAGACTCCCATCAGCCTGGGCCAGCAAGCTCCCACTGGATCCCAGGGAAGCCACCTTTCTGTACCCAAAAGGTAAGGAGACAGGAGGGTGGCTAAATATTTTTCGTTTTTTTTGTTATGCTAATTTATGATATCACTTTTATTCAAGTGTTGGTGTTTGTAATGTAACACACAGGGAATAAGTACATGTTAAAAATCCAAGAAGAACCTGGCAGTTCTATTAAATATAAATGTAAAAAGTATTTATTTTAACATATTATTGCATCAAGTGTTATCGAAGGCTGTACACCATTTTCAAATGTCACTTTTGCCAAATTCTGGACCAGGGTATGTAATAACAGAGTTGAGACATTATATTGGCCAAGGTTGCTGGGAGTTGCTGTCCAAGAGCTGCTAGAAGGCAGAGATTAAAATATGTAAATGTACACATATATGTGTGTGTGTGTGTGTGTGTGTATCTGGCTATGTGTGTCTCTGTCTGTGTTTGTCTGTGTGTCAGTGTTTCTGTGTGTATGTATACCTGTGTATGTGTACTTGTGTGTCAGTGTGTGTGTGTGTGTTTGTGTGTGTGTGTGTGTGTATGTATGTGTCGGTGTGTGTAAGTGTGCATCTGAGTGTGTGGTAATGCATACATCCCAGCATTTTAATGCCAACACAAATACACTCCTATATTCCATCTCTAGCACTGTACACATATACACCCCTGCATTTATACCTTTATGTATGTGTGTATCTGAGTGTGTGTGTACATACCTGGGTCAGTGTGTGTGTGTGTGTGTGTGTGTGTGTGTGTATCTCTGTGTGTGGATGTCTCAGTGTGTGTGTGTATCAAAGTGCTTGTATCTGTTTGTCAAAGGGTGTGTATCTGAGTGTGTGTGTGTGTATGTATGTGTCAGTATGTGTCAAGGTGTGAGCATGTGTCAGTGTGCTTATGTGTGTATCTGCGTGTTAATGTGTATATGTATATGTGTTATAGAAATCACACAACATGCAAACAGACCCCTGCAAACACAAACATTACATACAAGCACACCAGTTTGCTGAAACACCAATACTACACACAAATGTACATATGCATTTAAAACACAACACTACATCCAAACACCCCCCTGCATTCAAAAGCAAACACTACACACAAGTACACCACTGCATTCCAATGGTAACAGTACATACAAATACACCCCTACATGCACACATACACTCTATACAATAACATGCTGACATTCAATTGCACAAACACTGCTCAAAAATACAACCCTGCAAGGATGGTAGATCCCCAGCTGGCATAGCATCGCAGGAGTTGTATGACAGATGGGGATCTCTCTTTTCTTTACTCTTGTGCTACAGGGCAGGCCTGAATATTTTTTTTGCACCAAGGCACTCTCTACATTAGTTTCGCCTCTAGGTTGGGGTGGAGGGAGTGATTGCATGCCCAGGGGGAACAAGCAAATGCTTGCCCAGGGTCCAATCAATATTAAAGACGGCCCTAGTCGTGTGGGATCCTCCACAGACCTTAATGCTGTACTGTGGTACATGCACGAGAGTACAGCTCTGAGAGTCGGCTCTTGGCATCTAAATCACCAGGAGCTAAAGAGGACCAACAGGAAGAGGATGGCGGCTCCAGCGAGCGACAGTCTCAGGTAAGTAACATTCACCTTTGCCGGCCCCTTGCGGCCTTGGGACCCCAGTGGTGATGTCACCATTGGGAGACTTATGCAAAAACCCCAGACAATGATAGATCAGCTTTAAGTGCAATCTCTTGTGGTAATTTGTCAAATTTAAAGGGACACTATAGTCACCAGAACAACTACAGCTTATTGTATCATTCTTTAGTGTATTAGCATGTTATATATTCACAAATGGCTCTCAGACATTGTAGTAAAATAGAACTTCTCTTTACTTCAGTACACACACATAATGACATAACACCAAAGAGACTAAACACAATAGAACAAGTGCATAACTTCACTATGCTGCCATCTACTGGAAGGTGGACTGCATAAACCTCAATACATAACACTCCTCCCCCCTAGACCTCAAAGTCTTTGAGATAACTGGGAGGTTTAATATTTCGTCTTGGGCGCCCCAAAACCGTGTTTGGAACTGCTTCACCTGGACCTTCAGTTGTGCCCATCCCTTCTTCCTGTGCTCTGTCAGATGGACCGCACAGAACTGGTTCTTCAATAACAACTCCTGGAGAACTGAGACCTGTATCATCCAGTGGTTCCACATCATTTGGTATCACAGAAAACCCAGTATGACTGGGACCGGCAGCAGGCACAATCTCATCACTCCGTTCCCGAATCTGATCGACATGCCTTCGTAATATTCTACCATCAGGAATTTGTACTTTGTATGACAAAGGTCCTGTGGCCATAAGTACTTTTGCAGGTATCCATTTAGGCCCAGAAACATAGTTCCTGACATAGACATCACTGTCAGGTGCAAATACTCTGACAGTAGAAGCATTATAGTTCTTATTGAATTGCAATTCTTGCTTCTCTTGTAACTCAGTTGTCAAATCAGGATGTAAACGATCCAAACAAGTTTTAAGACGCCGGTTCATAAGGAGCTCTGCTGGACTACTACCGGTGCTTGAACAAGGTGTCACATGTTGTTGCAGAAGGAAATTTGCAAGTCTACGATTCCAATCTCCTTCAATAATTCTCTTTAATGAGTCTTTGGTAGTCTGAACCATACGCTCAGCTTGACCATTTGATGATGGGTGAAATGGTGCAATAGTAACATGTCGAATAAGATTACTTGCCATGAACATTTTGAATTCTGATGAGGTAAATTGTGTTCCATTATCAGACACAATTGTATCTGGCAACCCATGTGTAGCAAACAACCTCCTTAGAATCTTTATGACTGTGACTGAGGTAGCAGATGTAACTGGAACAACTTCTAACCATTTTGAAAAGGAGTCAACAACTAAAAAAAACATCTGTCCGTGAAAAGGGCCAGCAAAATCTATATGTAAACGGGACCAAGGTGACCTAGTCACTTCCCAAGGATGTACTGAGGCTTTAGGTGGAGCATGACGAGTAGATTGGCATGGTACACAGTTCTTCACCCACTTTTCAATAACTTCATCCATTTTAGGCCACCAAACATAACTTCTGGCTAAAGCTTTCATGCGAACTATTCCAGGATGTCCTTCATGAAGAGCATGCAATACTCGAGCTTGTCCTGCATTTGGAATTACCACTCTGTTTCCCCATAATAGGCACCCTTTATAGGCAGATAGTTCATGTTGGCGCACTACAAATGGTTTGAACTTGTCTTCCACTTTTGATTTTGGCCACCCCCTCCAAACCCAGTTGAGCACACGGGACAGCAAAGGATCCTTGGCAGACATACAAGCAATGTCACTTGCATGTAACGGAGGGTTTGGAATGGATTCCAACATGAGGACCTCAGACATAGGAGGAACAAAGAAGTCAGGAGAAGGCAAAGGTAATCGGCTTAATCCATCAGCATGTGTGATATCCTTGCCAGGACGATACTTGAACTCACAATCATAGGCATTCAGCAAAAGGGACCACCTGAGCATGCGTGGTGAAATTATTTGAGGAGTGGGAGTATTGCTGGTGAACAGACCCAGTAAAGGTTTATGATCTGTTATAATAGTAAACCTCCGCCCATACAAATAGTCATGAAACTTTTTTACACCGGACACAATAGCTAAAGCCTCCTTGTCAATTTGGGCGTAATTCCTCTCTGTAGTAGATAAAGTCCGTGAATAAAATGCAATAGGAGCCTCAACCCCATTTCTCAAAGTGTGGCTCAATACAGCCCCTATGCCATACGGAGAAGCATCGCAGGTGAGGTTGAGCGGTTTTTCCAAATCATAGTGTACAAGCAAACTGTCAGAAGACAACAGTTTTTTAGCAGCGCTGAAAGCGGTAGTATGAACGTCAGTCCACTTCCATGGAGCATCTTTATCTAGTAGACGATGCAGAGGTTCAGCAACAGTGGCTTTATCAGGCAGAAAAGAATGGTAAAAATTAAGCAACCCTAGGAAAGCTTGCAGTTCTTGTTTGTTTGTTGGAACCGGAGCTCTATGGATAGCTTCAACCTTAGAATCAGTTGGATGAATGCCCTGTGCGTCAACTCGGTAACCAAGGAAATCCACGCTGCTTACACCAAAAACACACTTTTCTTTTTTAAGTTTTAGACCAGCATCAAGAAAACGTTGTAAAACAAGTTGTAACTGTGCAGCCAATGACTGTATAGAATCTGCTCCAATAAGAACGTCATCAAAATAAGGCACTACACCTGGAAGTCCAGATAAGAGGTCCTCCATTAAATTCTGGAATATGCCAGGAGCAATGGAAACTCCAAACTGCAAACGTCTTGCTCGGAAAGCTCCTTTGTGTGTTATTATCGTTTGTGCATCAGCAGCCTCATCATCCACAGGTAACTGCTGGTAGGCTTGAGCCATATCCAACTTGGCAAATACTTTTCCTTTTGCCAAAGTAGTAAGAATTTGATTAACAGCTGGAATTTGATAGGGATGCTCTTGCAACGCTTTATTTATTGTACATTTGTAGTCAGCACAGATTCTGACATCCCCATTTGGTTTCATGACCGGAACTATGGGTGTACACCACTTTGGGTGTGTTATGGGTTCAAGTATGCCTTGTTCCACAAGACGTGTAATCTCAGCATCTATTTTTGGTCTGAGAGCTAATGCAATTTTGCGAGGCTTCATACGAATTGGGGGTACTTTTGAATCTAATACAAAATAAACAGGAGGGCCTTTAAACATGCCAAGACCTTCTTCAAAAACTGCACTAAATTTATCAATCACATTCTGTAGAATATCTGTGGATACATTATTAACTCCAGTTAATGAAATTCCTAAGGGTTCAAACCACTCTCTACCTAGCAAACTTGCTCTTTGTCCCTTAGTAATTATTAAACGTAAATGTCCTCTGAATTTACCATATTTTACTGGTATAAAACAAACCCCTTTAACATCCACAGCCTGTTTGTTGTAGTCCACGAGATGAATATCACAAGGTACTATTGAAGGAGAATTATGAGGCCATAACAATGTAAATGTCTCTTCTGAAATCAAAGAATATGCGCACCCAGAATCTACTTCCATTTTGCACGGAACATCTTGAAGCACAATTTCAGTGTAAATCTTCAGTCCTGATGGTGAATTTTCCACTTTATTCACATAGTCATTTGAGTAAACACCTGCAGTCATTTCACTATCTGAAACGGTTTGTGGAGTATTAAAAGAGTGCGCTGTGGTTTGTATTTTATTCACTTTCTTATATTTGGTCTGAATTCCACTGGCTTGACTTTGGCAAACTGTCTGTATGTGACCTGTACGTTTACATGTGTGGCAAACTGCATTTCGAAAACGACATGTATTACGCCTGTGTTTTCCACCACAACTATAACAAGTTCCTTTAAATGGAGCTGTGACATCAGTATGTGGTGAACAGTGTTTTGATTTAACATCAGTCTTCTTCACTAGATTTACTTCAGGTGAGTTATCTTTGCTGGAGGATTGTATCTCTTTTGAATGGACATATGCAGCCTCATTTGCGAGCGCTTCCTCTTGTGCAATAATAAAAGTTTAATTCTGTCTTGCAAGCAGTCTCCTCTGCAGTGCTTCATCTTGCACCCCACACACAAGCCTGTCCCTTAACAAGGATTCTAAGCTGGTACCAAAATTGCAATTTTCAGACAGCCTGCGCAGTTCTGCAATGTATGCTGCAATGCTTTCACCTGGTTTCTGATTTCTTCTATTGAAATGGAAACGCCTCACTGTTTCAGATGGGGTGGGTGCTAAATGATGTTTTAACAGTGCCAGTATTTCTTCAAATGAGTAGTCTTGTGGTTTAGCAGGAGATATCAGTGAGCGGACAGTATCAAATGTTTTGGACCCAATAACACTCAGTAACACAGCTCTCTTATGAATAGCATCCACCACCTTATTAGCTTCCAGGAAAAACACTAACCTGTCAGCATATGAGTCCCATGAGGCTGGATTAGCCAGATCAAATTCCTCCATGTGTCCCAGAGAAGCCATGCTGGAAATATTTGTAGATAAAAGAATTCCAAAAAAAGTTTTACTTCCTCACTCAGGCTGATTTCATTTCCTTTATATATATTCTGCAGTGTCCATTTATTGGAATCCCATCCTCGTCGCCAGTTTAGTGTATTAGCATGTTATATATTCACAAATGGCTCTCAGACATTGTAGTAAAATAGAACTTCTCTTTACTTCAGTACACACACATAATGACATAACACCAAAGAGACTAAACACAATAGAACAAGTGCATAACTTCACTATGCTGCCATCTACTGGAAGGTGGACTGCATAAACCTCAATACATAACACATTCCCTTCAGTTTTTTTGCAGTAAACACTTAGAAAATGCAGTGTTTACATTACAGCCTAGTGATTACTCCACTGGTCACTCCTCAGATGGCTGCTAGAGGTGGTTCCTGGGGCAGTGCTGCACACTGTGCAGTACTGCCATTCAGTGTCTCGACCCTCTGCATGCAGACACTAAACTTTCCTTGTAGAGCTGCATTGATTCAATTCATCTCTATGAGGAGATGCTGATTGGCCAGGGCTGTGTTTGACTCAAAAACTGGAATGATTTGCATTGCAGAACTAAGTGGGGCAGGCTCGCTGCACCCAGGCCACTTCAATAAGCTTAAGTGGTCTGGGTGCCTATAGTGTCCCTTTAAATAACATGACAATGCATTACAATATTGAACATTTTATTATTTGCGGCTTTAAAACATTATGAGTAAAAATAAAAGAATTGTTTAATGCATGCAGTTTAACAATATGTTTAAAAAGCAAAAAAGTTAAGTCTAGACTAACTGTTATACCAGCATAACATTGCATCCCGGGCTTATTTGCAATGGAAACCTCTGGTTACAGAGTAGGCATTGTTCAGTTATAATAGATTCCAGATTTATCCAGCTCTATTAAAATGGAATAGGCATACAGGTGTTCAGGATGCTTCTGCTGTTGTACAGGTCATCTTTATATTTGTCCTGATTTCAAAACCCATCCAGCATACGGGAGAGCATTAAAATCCAGCTGCTTCATCCTTAGAGAAAATATAGTATGGCCTTCCAGAAATATCCAGAAAAAAAACACAGAAATACAGAATATGTTGGAGATTCCAAACAAGTTGAGCCTTGTCATCTTCCCGCAGAGGAAGGGAGAACATAAAGATTGGAGTTATATTCCGTAACCATCTAAAAATTACATTTACAGGAGACATTGCCATTAGTATAATTTATTGTTGTTTGGGTCAGTAGCATAACAAAGTGCGGTGAATTAAACATTAGGAATTTACTGAGCGGAGGTCAGCTGAGGTGTTCCGTAAAACATGCCTTGCTTGTCCTAGAGTATCCCAGGGTTACAGCTTTAAGGCTGCTCTTTCTGTGAATTTTGTTGCCTTGTTAAAGCAAGCCGCTTTTTGTCAGTTAAACTGACAGCAGAGATTTAACAAAAATATATTCTGGTGTTAGAGACTGTGTTGCACAAGAAAACACCCTTGTCACTGATGAAAGACTTAATGCCTGCCAGCAACTTTTTTTCTTCAACGAATTTCCTCTACAACTGCCAAAAATGAGAATTTATTTAAAATTATCCCCATTCTTTTTTCATCCTTCCTGTTCATTGCTATCCCCTAATTGATGTCTGTCTCACTAACAGCCTAGGATTTCTACTCTGAGGCCTCTATTCGCTGAACAGTGAATTGTGGCAAATTGTAGAAATTTAAAACGTGAGAAAAAATGATTAATTAAAGGGTGTCCCCCCCCCACACACACACTTCTGCCTACTCAATTTGTAGTAAAACCTGAAATAAAAAGTTTTTTCCTAACCTGGAATCCAGCATTGGGCAAAACTCTTCAGCTCCCCCTCCCGACGTCACTGGAGCAACTCAGCATCTTCTCATGGGGAAGCCTGTGATTGGACCAATAGCTGGTTTGAAGCACACGCTTGCGCCCCAGGCTGTCAAGGGGAGGATGTTATTTGTTTAATGATTTTAAAATGACCAATGCTGCAAGAGGGAGGGCAATATGGGAAGGATTGTGGGAGGAGAGTGCTAGCTGATAACATATGTAATTTATGCACAGAATTGCCATTAGCATCTGCAGAAAACTGCATGAGCACTTTACATTCACAGCTTTTGCAATAAAATTATGTTAAGAACATTTGAATCTCAGTTCCAATAAACACATATAAAAAATATCACTAATGTCTAGGCATGGGCAGGTGGCATAGCACTGGTGTCTCCTGCTTTGTAGCAATGATGTCCTGTATATTTGTAAACTACACCTCCTTTTGTGAGGCAACTTTAAAGCTGTTCTACAGAGTGCTAGGCAAAGAATGTTCTTAGTGGTCCATCGCTTCATCTTCTACTGTCTCCGTCTTATTACTGCTAGTTCACATACTTTTACTGGCTTATCATAGACATTTAAAAAGGGGAACCAGGGCAGTACCATTTTTATATTACCACACATATAATTCTTAAAAATGGATATATATTCTAAAATTGTTTTATGATTATGTTGTATGAGAGATCATCTAACTGTCTGTCTATCTCAGATAGACACATATTGTTAATTTGTATACAACAATATTGTTTCAATACCATTATTCCTCCAATTTGAAATATTTAGGTACACAATTATTCATAATAATGGAATGTGTGCTTCCCATATTATTCCAGATCAGACTGAAGTGAATGATTTTATTTGAACTAAGTTTTATCCATGCAATGTGTGCTGATAACACGGTGACTGGAAAACCAAGAAGAAATCCCTTGTTATGAACAGAGAGGTTATTTAGTTGATAAAAGGTTGCCTCAATATCACAATTTTCCTAGATCAAGCTGTTGTTTTTCCTGAATAAACCCAGAGATGAATGCAGATAAACACCTTAATCATTAATGCTGTGTAATGCCAACTAGTTAAGCACTAGGAAAAAAAGGCTGATCCACTCCATTAGTGCAGCCGAAAACACCATCTGGTTTGTTGTCTCAGTGAGAAATATCCCAGCCTTTCTTAAAGAGGCAATGAAGAATAACGCAGAGTAGAACTAGGACAACAGTAGAACTATATTAATAAATACTTAAACACAGAAAATCTCATCAAAAATAGAAAAGGCCAGCTTACTTTATTACCAGAAAAGTAGACGTTAATGTATATGTTTTCACTTGCATACTTTACTTATTGCATTGGAAATGTTTAGGAAACATGCATAAAATAACTCCTTTTATGGCCAGAGTGACGAAGGGGAAAATTTGGACTTCACTTGTCCACTTGTACTTGAAAGTTAGTTGTGGGCTACACACCACAGTCAATGTCTGGCGGTGTGTTCATCACCATACTTTATAACAGGCTTGCACTGTGCACTGCACTCTATGACTGTTTGTGAACTGAGCACCATACATGATGGCTGGTTGTGCACTGAGCACCATACATGAAGGCTGGCTGTGCACACTCGCTGGCTGTGCACAGGGCCGGACTGGGAATTAAAAGCAGCCCTGGAAAAAAATATTTACCAGCCCCATAATGCATCGCGCCAGCATAGTGTGCTCCCCCCTCTGTCTCTTTCTCCCTCCTTTCCCTGTGGCACTCTCCCTCCCCTCTGTCTCTCTATTCTCCCCCCTCTGTCTCTTTCTCCCTCCTTTCCCTGTGGCACTCTCCCTCCCCCTCTGTCTCTCTATTCTCCCCCCTCTGTCTCTTTCTCCCTCCTTTCCCTATAGCACTCTCCCTCCCCCTCTGTCTCTCTATTCTTCCCCCTCTGTCTCTTTCTCCCTCCTTTCCCTATGGCACTCTCCCCCCCTCTCTCTATTCCCCCCCTCTGTCTCTTTCTCCCTCCTTTCCCTATGGCACTCTCCCCCCCCCTCTCTCTATTCCCCCCCTCTGTCTCTTTCTCCCTCCTTTCCCTATGGCACTCTCCCTCCCCCTCTGTCTCTCTATTCTCCCCCCTCTGTCTCTTTCTCCCTCCCCCTCTGTCTCTCTATTCTCCCCCCTCTGCCTCTTTCTCCCTCCCACTCTGTCTCTCTATTCTCCCCCCTCTGCCTCTTTCTCTCTATTCTCCCCACTCTGTCTCTTTCTCCCTCCTTTCCCTGTGGCACTCTCCCCCCCTCTGTCTCTCTATTCTCCCCCTATGTCTCTTTCTCCCTCCTTTCCCTATAGCACTCTCCCTCCCCCTCTGTCTCTCTATTCTCCCCCTCTGTCTCTTTCTCCCTCCTTTCCCTATGGCACTCTCCCTCCCCCTCTGTCTCTCTATTCTCCCCCCTTTGTCTCTCTATTCTCCCCCCTCTGTCTCTCTATTCTCCCCCGCTGTCTCTCTATTCTCCCCCCTCTGTCTCTCTATTCTCCCCCCTCTGTCTCTCTATTCTCCCCCCTTTGTTTCTCTATTCTCCCCCCTCTGTCTCTCTATTCCCCCCCTCTGTCTCTTTCTCCCTCCTTTCCCTATGGCACTCTCCCTCCCCCTCTGTCTCTCTATTCTCCCCCCTCTGTCTCTTTCTCCCTCCCCCTCTGTCTCTCTATTCTCCCCCCTCTGCCTCTTTCTCCCTCCCACTCTGTCTCTCTATTCTCCCCCCTCTGCCTCTTTCTCTCTATTCTCCCCACTCTGTCTCTTTCTCCCTCCTTTCCCTGTGGCACTCTCCCTCCCCCTCTGTCTCTCTATTCTCCCCCTATGTCTCTTTCTCCCTCCTTTCCCTATAGCACTCTCCCTCCCCCTCTGTCTCTCTATTCTCCCCCTCTGTCTCTTTCTCCCTCCTTTCCCTATGGCACTCTCCCTCCCCCTCTGTCTCTCTATTCTCCCCCCTTTGTCTCTCTATTCTCCCCCCTTTGTCTCTCTATTCTCCCCCCTCTGTCTCTCTATTCTCCCCCGCTGTCTCTCTATTCTCCCCCCTCTGTCTCTCTATTCTCCCCCCTTTGTTTCTCTATTCTCCCCCCTCTGTCTCTCTATTCTCCCCCCTCTGTCTCTCTATTCTCCCCCCTCTGTCTCTTTCTTCCCTGAACCCTCTACCTTTCTCCCCCCCACCCACCTGAGCAGGGCTGGTGGAAGGATTTTTCCGACCTAGGCAAAAAAACAATTTGCCCCCCCCCCCCTCTATGTTGTGACGTAACAACCATATGACTCACCCATCTCAGCTTATTTGCCCAGATTACAGTAAAGCCACTACATGCTGCACATAGGGATGTGCACTGTATTTCAGTAGGATGTGTACCCGAAATTATTCCCCTATGTTATTCTTTTAATATTATGTAATGTGAATATTTATTAAAATGTTGAGTGGATGTGTGGTGTGGGTGTGCGTCTTGTGTAGGGTGGCTGTAAGTGTAGTAGCTATGTGTTAGGTGTATGTTGTGGCTTTCTGTGCGTGATGTATAAGGCTGGCTCTGTTTATAGTTGTGCGTGATGTGCGTGGCTGCATGTGGGTAGATGTGAGTGGTATCTTTACGTGTAGCTGTGTGAGTAGCCATGAGTGAAAAGTTTGGGCCACTGTGAGTGATATGTGTGGCAATGTGTGAGGTGTAGGAAAAACATGTAAAAAGTAGAGGAATTTCCATTTAGCATAAGATGGGAAGGGAGAATCAGGGTTAGCTCTAATTGTATTGGGGGTTTGCTGTTGATTGGGATCTCAGGCAGTCCATGGGGGTTAGGGGCTGTAATGGATATAAGGAGCAGTAGGGGTGGGTCAAGACCTGTAGTGTAAGTGTCAGGGGCAGTATTGGTTGATCAGAGGCAATAGTGGGGTGGGGTGTTTTGAGCTGTAATCGTGGTTAGGTGCTGTAGTGGTTGCTTAGGGGCAAGAGTGTTGTTAGGACCTGTAATGGGGGCTGGGGGCTGTAGTGGGTTTACAAATTTGTGGGGGGGGGGGGGGGGGGAATTAGGGGCAATAATGGGGATTAGAATCAGGAAAGAGAGAGCCCTGGACTGTGGCTCTGCCTAAATGAAATGTTCAGCTTTAGGCAGAGCCACAGTCCAGGGCTCTCTCTTTCCTGTGAGTATGTCATCTCTTACTTTGTCACTATCACTCCACTTCCTTCTCTTATCACCCCCTAGCTGGTACCTCTACCTCAATTTACTATTTATTAACCTCTTTCTCCTCAATCCCCCGTTATTTCTGCTCTAACTTACCTCTTTCTGGTGTGTGGTCACTCTCTCCTCCAGCCCCCGAGCAGCATGCCTCTGCAGTCATCTTTCCTCCTGCAGACAGCTCCTCCGTGCAGTGTTTACCAAGTGCTGGGAGGGTGCCCACAGCATGTGAGTAGAAGGAGGAGGGGACATGTTGTTACTCCCTATCCCCTCCTCTTATTCAGGACCGAGCACTCCTCCCAGCACACAGACAGCAAGACCTGGTAGGGAGACTTCTAGTGCTGCCAGGTCTTGCTCTATTAAGGGAAAGTGAGGGGGCGGCCGACACCTCGCCCGGTCAGGGAAATCTTTTTATCTTCCTGCCGGCTTGTTCAGCAGCAGGCTCTCCTCTGCGGCGCCCCCAGGGAGCTGGTGGCCTAATGAAAGCGCCGGCCCTGCACCTGAGAGGAGTCAGGGGGGGCAGCCACGTTCCATGCTGCAGCCTATCTGTACCATGCTCCCTCGCGGTTCCTGTGCTGGGAATTTTGGGAACCTCGAGGGAGCATGGTAGAGAGACATGCTCCTCCCTCCTACTTCAGCCCCCAGCATTAGTGACAGGAGTGCCGCCGGACCGGCAAGGCTGCCACCCGGTCCGGCGGCTCCAGTGTGGAATGGTATGCGGCTGCCGGCCGGCCCCCTCAGAGTGTGTGCCACCGGACCGGCCACCCGGTGGCACATACATTCCCAGCGCAGCCCCCAGGTGCCGCGGCCCACCGGGAAATTTCCCGGTATCCCGGTGGGCCAGTCCGGCCCTGGCTGTGCACTGAGCAATGAACTCGATGGTTGATTGTGCACTGAGCAATGAACTTGATGGTTGATTGTGCACTGAGCAATGAACTCGATGGTTGATTGTGCACTGAGCAATGAACTCGATGGTTGATTGTGCACTGAGCAATGAACTCAATGGTTGATTGTGCACTGAGCAATGAACTCGATGGTTGATTGTGCACTGAGCAATGAACTCGATGGTTGATTGTGCACTGAGCAATGAACTCGATGGTTGATTGTGCACTGAGCGATGAACTTTATGGTTGGCTGTGCACTGAGCAATGAACTCAATGGCTGGCTGTGCACTGAGCAATGAACTCGATGGTTGATTGTGCACTAAGCAATGAACTCAATGGTTGATTGTGCACTGAGCAATGAACTTGATGGTTGATTGTGCACTGAGCAATGAACTTGATGGTTGATTGTGCACTGAGCAATGAACTCAATGGTTGATTGTGCACTGAGCAGTGAACTTGATGGTTGCTTGTGCACTGAGTAATGAACTCGATGGTTGCTTGTGCACATCACACTCGATGGCTGGCTGTGCACTGAGCAATGATTTCAATGGTTCTTTTGAGCACTGAGCAATGAACTTAATGGTTGTGCACTCTGAAATGAACTCAATGACTGGCTGTGAACTGAGCAATGAACTCAATGGCTGGCTGTGCACTGAGCAATTAACTCAATGACTGGCTGTGCACTGAGCAATGAACCCGATAGTTGTTTGTGCACTGAGCAATGAACTTGATGGTTTTTGTGCACTGAGCAATAAACTCGATGGTTGTTTGTGCAGTGAGCAATGAACTCGATGATTGGTTGTGCACTGGGCAATAAACTCAATGGTTGGTTGTGCACTGGGCAATAAACTCAATGGTTAGTTGTGCACTGCACACCATACTCGGCGGCTGATTACGGCAACGCATGCTCATAGTATAGCTGTTGATTAACTAGATTCTGTTAGATAGGTACGTTTATCTCTTTTGACTAAATAACATAACCATTGATTTTATTGGAAAAATACTATTCAATTAAAAGTGTGATACCGATTTCATCTTACATGGGAAATCTAGAGATTTGTCCTAATTGCTCAGATTTGCCAGAGTATTGTATTACCCTACAGAAGAGACTTGTGGAATGTAATATTGCCTCATATACAAATGAATAATGAGTTATTAATTATTAATTACTTCAATTTGCATACTTCTCTTTCTTTACTTGTAGTTAAGAAATCATAGATATTATGGATTATAAATTAACATGTGAATTAAATCATTTGAGCACAGTAATTGTAGGAAGAGTCCAAGCTATAGTCTACATTGGATGAGATCTAAGAAAATGAATAAAATATATTTTTGCTTTGATTATAAAAAAAACAGAGCTTCAGGCATTGCTCATTATATTTCATTATGTTTAGGGGACTGTGTGTGATGCAGAAAGACAAAACTGTGCTTTAGAAGTACCATCCTATTTGCTGTCCTCTTTTCTTGTAAAATTAGTTTTTTAAGAGTTTGCTCACTTTAAGATTGTGTTGAATGTGTCAGAATTACATTTAGAGGCAATTATGCAGTGATTTGGCAATATCTTTTTTTTTTTCTTCCTTTCATTTCTCAAAAAACAACAAATTGTAGAAAGAAATCACATGTCCTTGCAATTCACGTTTTACTTACATATAAATCAATTCAAGGGCACATTTTAGTTAGATTGTAATATTTTTTCAAAAATCTGAGCTATGCATCCAGCAGATTATGAAGGATTAAATCTGCCATTTGTCACTTGCCAATTTGTGTCCCATGTAAACAAATGTATTGTTTAAACCTCAACCTCAGAATTTTCAGACTTGTTCTTAGCAATGAGAACACTTTGTTGTTTTAGAATATATACAGTGGTGTATTTTGGATTTGTGCTGCCCTAGGCACAACTAAATTCGGGCACCACCAAAATCTAAATTTGCCCCTCCCCCCAATTTGTGTCAAGGGCATTTTTTTGACTGACATACACATGCCCTCATTGATACATGCACTGATATACACTCACTGAGTCATTGGCACACACTGTTTAACCAACACACACTTTCACTGACTGACACACCCACTCACTGACGGGCACACACTCTCAGATACACATAAAATGACATACACACACTGACACACACTCACTGGCACACCCATTCACACTCACAGACACATACTGACAGCTACACCCACTCACTCACTCACAGTAAGGTGGACAGCCCCAGAACACGAGGCAAACAAGGCATTTGTCTGGGAGCTTTGGGTGGCATTTTTGGCGCCCCCCCTGAAAGTGCCGCCCTAGGCAAATGCCTTGTTTGCCTTGTGGTAAATACATCCCTGAATATATACAGGAATGCCAGTTGAACAACTATGTTCAAAATAATTGGGTTTGATTTTATTATGTCCCTTCATCTTTATCTGTGTTTTTACTCATATAAAATGTGAATAAACTCATCACTCTTTCTCTATATCTTTTTCAAAACCGATAGGTGGTCTGACTCGTATTCCAACCTAAGTAATGTTAGATGTAGTATTACAACACCTGGGGATTTGCTATTTGTCCATTGATATAAATGATGTATTTAATTTGAATTTATGATTTAAGTTGTTTTTAAATAATTATTCCAGCAATTTTTAACTCAAATCTAAACACAGACAGCCACTGAATACACATATTTTTTAATTTCCAGGTATTGAAATCTGCATTTATTTATATATTTTACTTTTGTTGGGTAGCATACATTATATGTTATATCTCATTCTGTATAAAGGAGCGCACATTTCTTGATAAATAAAGCTGCATTCATAAGAAATAAAGAGGCAGATGTCACAATTCTTCATGGTACATTTTGGTTTAGGGTCTTATAAGGCACCACATATTAAAAGAAATGGTGATACTGAGTCTGGCCTTCAGTAGTAGACAATACAAAATGCTTATATAAATGTTAATATAAAATGCTGATTATAGATTCCCTTATATGATAATACGTCATATAATATAAATATTTATTCAGTTTTGTTCAATATTTGAGATTGATTAATATTGAATGTTCCTTTAAAAAGATCAGAGCTACTCAATGTATTAGGCGAGTGCATACAAAATATTATAACCCTTTATTTCATTGGTGGAAATACAATTTTAATCGGTTTATATAGCATGGTATTAAAACAGAATACCCATCTTTTGTCGTTATTGTTCTCCTCCAACGGGGATTATTCAGACAATCTATATAGTGACAGAAGGCCTAGCTGTAATCTTGTACATTTGCTGACAATCCTACATAACCCACAGTGTAATTTAGATATAAATACTGTATTTTGTGAGCTGTGTCTTACAGATAAGATTAGTCTCATGCCAATGTCAACTCAATCATCGTATACTAGGGCTGGGTCCAAGTCAAGAACTGCTTATGGGTGCTGGGATCTGTATTGTTTTTACTGATACTAGAATGACCAGTAACAACTGCTAAATCAAACTGTATCTTTAATTTATCTAATAATGTATTTTGTCTTCTTTCAGTGTATGGACCTGTTCCCCATACCCTCTCTAAGGAATGGATAGAGGTTCAGTCCAAAAGAATGATTGACATGAGAATTAATCCTGTTACTGGCTTCTCATCCAATTGGGACTATGAGAATAATCAGTGGAAGAAGTAACCTGTAACCTACCACTGAGACAAAACCTAATCAATAAAGAAAATGGATTTAATCATAACAGCATATTATTTGAATGTATCATGTGCATACTTATTAAAAAAAAAAAGAATACTATTCATGCCGTTGATTACTGTGTAGTGCGGACCTAACATTAGCGATACTAATATTGTTTTGTATTTTTAATACTGTACTCATAAAGGATAAAACACATTAAACATTTACTTTTGTTACCATACCCATGATCTCTGCACAGTGTAGGTAGCCCACAGATCCGACAGTTTAGCAATTGTTGGCTAAAATCCAGGGCCGGATTAAGAGCACATTGGGCCTGGTGCTGACAATTATGATAGGCCTAATTACAGAATCTTATCGACCAAAAACACTAAAACAGTCATACCTCCCAAGCGTCATGTATCTAATGGAGATGGTGTTGGAGGGAAACTCATAGGATGCAGCTATAAGAAAACACATACTCTATGCTAATCTCTCTCGAATTTATGCTTTCATCTGTTAAGTAAATCCATAACCCCTAACAGCAGTGTCCAGTGAAGCAGGAAGTCAATGGGTGGGGTAAAAGGGTTGGGCCCCTGGTGCAAATCACGTGACCAGACCTGCCAAAAGGGGAGACCATGCCCAAAAAGGGGGCATGTCTGTCCAAAGAATTGGAAGGCCAGCCTGGCATGAATGCATGTCAGGCTGCCCACCAATCTTGCAGGCTGTCCAACTAAGGGCATACTAAGCAGGCAGCACCCTGAGTTTGACATAAATACGTCTAATGGTGCTCTCACTCCATGCTTTCTAAGGACTGTCCCCTAGCACTCGCTGGTCCACTTGTCTCCTTACCTTCTTATTAGCAGGCAGAAGTTCCTGGTATATAGTCTGAGACAGAGAAAAGGTGTATGTAGTGAGTGTAGAAGAAAGGGGATATGCCACAGTGTTAGAGAGACCAACGTCTGCATTACCTAAACTAATTTTATTGTCAGCCAGTCCACACAAGTTTTGTTCACATACATCCCTTTTAAGATTCCAAACTTAAAGGGACACTATAGTCACCAGAACAACTACAGCTTATTGTATTTGTTCTGGTAAGTAGAATCATTCAATTCAGGCCTTTTGCAGTAAACACTGTCTTTTCAGAGAAAATAACTCCACTGGCCACTCCTTAGATGGCTGCTAGAGGTGCTTTCTGGGGCAGTTCGGCCTAGTGTGCAGCACTGCCATTCAGTGTCTCCACCCTCTGCATGCAGACAATGAACTTTCCTCAAAGAGATGCATTGATTCAATTTATCTTTATGAGGAGATGCTGATTGGTCAGGGCTATGTTGGACTTGTGCTGGCTCTGCCCCTGATCTGCCTAGTTGACAGTCTCAGCCAATCCTAATGGGAAGTATTGCAATTTGCTCAGACCACCACTTCTGATGATGTCAGCAGACAGTCAGTTCAGAGGCAGAGCAGGCAGCTGCAGACTTGAATACAAGTTATATTTTATAATACTTAGTGAGGCAAGAAGGGGCCAGGTGGTTTTAACATAATAGGGTCAGAAATACATGATTGTGTTCCTGACCCTATAGTGCTTCTTTAAGCAAGAGTATGTGAAGAGTAGTTAGGGTTGCCACCTTTCTTGGAATAAAATACCAGCCTTAATCATTTGTGTAATCACAAGGAGTGACATCAGAGAAAATTCTGTAAAATCACCAACAAACTACTCACAGTTTGATTCTGTTGTATAGATGGATTGCTCCCAGTGTCTCAGTCTCGCAAGTCACCCAGTGTCTCAGTGTCCCTATGTATCACAGTGTCAGTGTCCCCATGCCGCCCAGTCCCCTAGTCTCCCAGTGTCTCAGTGTCTCCATTTCTCCCAGTGTCCCAATGCCTCAGTGTGTCCCCATGTCACTAGGATACTGGGGACACTGAGAGACCCGGGGACACTGAGAGACCCGGGGACAATGAGACATTTAGGGAAACTGAGAGAAATGGGGACACTAGGGACACAGACACTGGGAGACATGGGGACACTGAAACATTTCGGAACACTAAGACACTAGGGACACAGAGACATGTGAAACACAGACACTGGGAGACTAGGGGACACTAGGAGACACTGGCTGGGAAACAGACACTTGGGGACACTGGGAGACATAGGGACAGTTGTGGACATAGACATGAGGACACTGGAACATATAGGGACACTGAGAGACATGGGATACAGACACTGGGAGACATGGGGACACTGAAACATTTGGGGACACTAAGACACTAGGGACACAGAGACATGGGGACACTGGGAGACTAGGGGACACTGGCTGGGAGACATGGGGACAGTTGTGGACATAGACATGGGGACACTGGGACATATATGCACATTGAGAGACATGGGACTCAGACACTGGGAGACTTGGGGACACTGAGACACTAGCGAGACTGGATGGGGGACACTGGGAGAAATGGGGACATAGTGTCTCCATGTCCCAATGTCTCAGTGTCTCCCAATGTCTCACAGCGTCCCCATTAGTCTCAGCATCCCCATGTTTTCCAGTGTACCCAAGTGTCTCAGTGTTTCCAGGTCTCCCAGTGTCTGTGTCCCCATGTGTCCCCTAGAGTCTGTGTCCCCATGTGTCCCCTAGTGTCTGTGTCTCCTAGTGTCTCAGTGTCCCTTTGTGTCTCAGTGTCCCCATGTGCCCCCTAGTGTCTCAGTGTCCCCATGTGTCCCTGCTGCCTTCCCCACCATCCCTCACTTACCTGAGCTGTAGAGCTGCTGTCTGGACTCTGTGCTGTGTTGCTGCTCCCCTATGGATCAGTAAGTAGTAGAGAGAGGCAGGAACATGCTGTAACTTACTATCCCTGCCTCTCTCCACACACAGTGACCCCTACTGGCTGGTGCTGGTATTGCAGAGTAATCTAATTATTTTGAGAAAAATACCTGCATTTGTATTGCTGGTATTACTGCAATACCGGCACGGCACGGCAGCCTCAAATATTGGCTGTGCCAGTAAAATACCAGTCAGGTGGCAAACCTAAGAGTAGTGTGTCAAAAAAAAAAAAATGTTTTTATTTTTTTAATGGGCCTATTCCATGGGCCTGGGCCTGGAGCTGCAGCTCCATCAGCCCCTATGTTAATCCGGTCCATGCAGAGTGTGCGGATGCTGAACGGCAGGGCTGCTTACTAGACATGTGCAATTCGTTTCGGTCCGAATAGGAATTCGGACGAATTTCGGACAATTCGGGTACTTCTGAATGTCCGTATTGCCAAAGTCCCGAATTGCCGAGGTCCCAAAGCTCCGAAATTACCGAATTTCTGAAGTTTAGAAGTGTCTAAGTGCCGAAGTGCCGAAGCACAGTATTGCCTAAGTACTAATATACTTACCCAGTGAAAGAAGTGTATGTTACATTGCATACAATTTTAAATAAAAACTATACAAACATAGCCAGGATTCAGCTGTAAGCATTTGCAACACTTACAACAATCAAGTAACATACATTCATATAAAATGTAAGTTACTTAGCCAGTCACGTAATGACAGGAATGAATAAGTAGATAACTCCCTAATTCCCACGGTATTAGGGAGCTATCTACTAAAAGGCTGAAAGCCCTAAATTGGTCTTTCAGCCAAATTAACTGATACTAAGTAAAGATTAATTTGTATTAGTAAATTATACCCCTACTCGCTATACCACGAGTTGGGGGCATGTCTATTAAACAGTGAACAGCCTGTAAAAAAAAAAATAGGGTCCCCCTCCCGAGCCCCCACTCGCGCGTCAAACTAAGGGGCTACTGCCCCCCCCCAGCCCCCACCCCTGAGCGGCACTCTGATTGGTTGGTTTGAAATCCACCAAACAGAGTGCTCTGTGTCATTTTACACTGCGTGGGAAAGTTCTTTGGAATTTTCCCACGCTGTGTAATTTGACTCATAACTCTCTGATTGGTTACTTAATCCACCTGTCAGTCTCTTCATTTACCTGTCAGAGCACTCTGATTGGATGGCTGAAACCCACCAATCAAAGTGCTCTAAGCCTAATTGCAGGGCGGGGCAAGGCTTTATAAGCCTTCCCCCGCCCTGCAGAGTTCAGTCTGCGCGGAGCCCTCCATGGGTGAAGATGGATAATTTTTTTATGCGCTTGTTTTTTTTTTTTTTAATTGCGTTGGTTATTATGGTTTTTTTATTTGGCCTTTTTTGGGGCTGGAAAAGGAAGATTTTACAAGAAAGAAAACATTGAAGTTTTATTTATTTTTTACAGGTACTTTGTTAAAGGTCCCCCCTCATTAGTTTTTAGGGTGAGGGGGATAGGTAGGGGGATATGTTTTATTGGTGGGGTGGTGACTAGGGGTTTGGGGACCCCTAGTCACCTGGGGGGGACATTTTTTTTAGGGCCCCCACCCACCGCTCAGGGGTGGGAGCCAGGGGGGAGGACACTAGGTCCCCCCCTATTTAAAATTTAGGCCCCCCACCCGCCGCTCAGGGGTGGGGTCCATGGGGAGGACATTAGGTCCCCCCCTTCTTTGTATATAGCGCCCCCACCCGCCGCTGAAGGGTGGGGGCCAGAGGGGAGGACACTAGGTCCCCCCCTATTTAAAATTTAGGTCCCCCACCCGCCGCTCAGGGGTGGGGTCCATGGGGAGGACATTAGGTCCCCCCCCTTCTTTGTATATAGGGCCCCCACCCGCCGCTGAAGGGTGGGGGCCAGGGGGAGGACACTAGGTCCCCCCTTATTCTTGTTTAGGGCCCCCACCCACCGCTCAGGGGTGGGGACCAGGGGGAGGACATAAGGTCCCCCCTTCCTTATTCTAGTTTAGGGCCCCCACCCACCGCTCAGGGGTGGCAGCCAGGGGGGAGGACACTAGGTCCCCCCCCACTTATTACAATTTAGGGCCCCCACCCATTGCTCAGGGGTGGGGGCCAGGGTGGAGGACATTAGGTTCCCCCCTTATTAGTTCTCAGGGCCCCCACCCGCCGCTCAGGGGGAGGACACTAGGTCCCCCCCTTATTACAATTTAGGTCCCCCACCCGCCAGTCAGGGGTGGGGGCCAGGGAGAGGACATTAAGTCCCCCCCTTCTTTGTATATAGGGCCCCCACCCGTCGCTGAAGGGTGGGGGCCAGGGGGAGGACACTAGGTCCCCCCCTTATTCTTGTTTAGGGCCCCCACCCACCGCTCAGGGGTGGGGGCCAGGGGGAGGACATAAGGTCCCCCCTTCCTTATTCTAGTTTAGGGCCCCCACCCACCGCTCAGGGGTGGGGGCCAGGGGGGAGGACACTAGGTCCCCCCTTTATTTTAGTTTAGGGCCCCCACCCATCGCTCAGGGGTGGGGGCTAGGGGGGAGGACATTAGGTCCCCCCCTTATTAGTTTTCAGGGCCCCCACCCACCGCTCAGGGGTGGGGGCCAGGGGGGAGGACATTAGGTCCCCCCCTTATTAGTATTTAGGGCCCCCCACCCGTCGCTCAGGGGTGAGGGCCGGGGGGCACTATTTTTTTTTTTTTTAAAGTAAGCAGTCACAGGCTGCTCACTGTTTACTAGACATGCCCCCTACTCGCGGTATAATTTTTACTTAGTATTAGTAAATTTGGCTGAAAGACCAATTTAGGTCTTTCAGCCTTTTGGTAGATAACTCCCTGATAGGGAGTTATCTACCAAGTGGCTGCTAGAGAAGTCCCGAGGTGCCGAAGTCACGAAACTCCGAAGTGTTGAAGTGCCGAAGTTGCCGAAGTGTCGAAGTTGCCGAAGTTCCGAAGTCTTGAAGTGCCGAATTGCCGAAGTCCTGAATTGCGAAAATCCCAAATTTCGGAATGCCGAACCGAACTTTTTTCCCCATCTACATGCCTACGGCTTACTGTGCAGCACTGAGCCAGGAAGCACCTCCAGTGGCCATCTAAGGAGTGACCACTTGGAGGTATCCCTAGGGGCAATGTAAACACTTCCTTTTCTCTGAAAAAGCTGTGTTTGCATGAAAAAGCCTGATGGGAATGATTATACTCACCAGAACAAATACATTAAGCTGTAGTTGTTCTGGTGACTACAGAGTCCCTTTAATATTATCATTTAAGATTTTCAACCGAGTCTTCCTACCTGGAGAGTTGGTGTGGGTCTGTCGTTGGTGGTCCAGTGGGGCTGCTGTGGGGCGGGCAGCTGTATTGGAATCAGAGGTGGTGAGGGAGCAGTGACCTCATATTCCGCAGTGATGTCATATTCCGGCTCCCGGCATCAGCAAACAGCGCATGAGGGAGTAGAACAGCAAGCTCCCTCGCCGCATCTGATGCTAACAGCCATCCGCCGGGAGGTCCATAAGGTGGCCAGCAGGGCCCTCCACCCCATGACAGTAAGAACACCAGGGAGTGGGCGTCTGGGCTCCTGGTCAGTGCCGCCCAAAGCAAATGCCTTGTTTGCATTGGGCTAAATGCAGCACTGCTTCCCAGAGGACAGATTTTACAAGCGCCCTATTATTTTGACATGTCTAGTAGTTGCTCCCAAAATAGCTTCTACAGACAGCCACCAATTATCTGTATAAATTAAAGCTACAGTCCAGTTCATTAACACTATTTAGTAGTTTATATATCAACACATTTATTTCCAGCTGGAGTGTTATTTTTATTTAGTGCTAAAAAAAAACACTTGCCTTCTCCTTCTTAACCCCTTTCCTTCTAATTTCTACTAAACCCTTGAGCACGGAGAAGCACTATTTGTGAGTAGAGATGTCGCGAACTGTCCGCCGAAGAGTTCGCGAACATTTTGCCGGCGAACAATAGCGTGTTCGCGGCGAAACGAACATACGCAATTTCCGGTCCGCCCCCTATACGTCATCATTGAGTGAACTTTGGCCCGGAACCTCACAGTCAGCAGACACATTCCAGCCAATCAGCAGCAGACCCTCCCTCCCAGGAAGTGTCTGCTGACTGTGAGGTTCCGGGCCAAAGTTCACTCAATGATGACGTATAGGGGGCGAACCGGAAATTGCGTATGTTCGTTTCGCCGCGAACACGCTATTGTTCGCCCGGCGAAATGTTCGCGAACGGTTGGGCGGACAGTTCGCGACATCACTATTTGTGAGATAAATGGTTGTTAGTCTCTCAAGTTGCCAGTTTATTGTGCAACACTTTTCTGTTAACTCACATTCAAATAGTTCTGTTACATTCTCATGATCTTTGTGCATCACTGTTTTTTAGATATCTTTATAATTTATAAATACAGATTGTAAAAAATGTAAAGTGAAACATCTAGGTAACAGTATACAGCGTGCTTTGATTTGTTTATTGTCTTTTGGGAAACATCATTTGCATTTGTGCTTGTATTTAATTTCTGGCAATAAGGGCCACACAAAGAGAGCATCTGGGGCCAATATGTATGTATTAGTAATATTTACATTTTAGGAGGGGATATTCTTACCGCTGTAATGTCTGGATAGACAAAAGGCATGTACGAAATATTAGTATTGGGATTTTTAGAGCATGCATAATCTATTTGCAGACATCTTGAGGCTGCTGCTCTGTGCTTTTGCTCTGCCTTGATGCAGGACATTTCACAAAAACGCTTGTCAGAACAGTTTGATGCTGGGTTAACTATGTACTGCTCTGTCATACAAAACTTTGTATTCTTCACAGAATTAGCAGAGGACAGCCTTTATTGGATTCTGGTTGCTTGGCAACCAATGCAAATGAATCCTATTTTGCTTAGTAGTAATTGACCCCAGAGGCCATAAATCCTGATTGCAAGTGGAGCATTGGAAGAATAGGGCTGGAGATCACAGGTTGAGGCAGATTGGCGTTATAACTGACCATCAGACAGCACAGTATTTGGGCAATGTCTGAGCACAGACTACATATCTAAGAGGGCCGTGCATAAAGGGAATGCAGTCACCATTAAAAAGGCCAGAACCTCTTCTTTATTTAATTCTGTATTTAAAGCAGAATATGTATTGATTCCACTACTAACCAACGTTACTACTAACCATCCTTCCTGCATGTCATCATCATTACCCTTGATGCTCATCAAAGCCCATATGTTCAGTTCAACACAGATGCCTCATGACTCTTCCAGTTTAGGCATGCATCTCCAAAATGTCCTCCCTGCTCTCTGCTTGGGCTCTGTGGGCACTATGCATGCGTTTGAGTTGCTAAAGAAAGAAAAATCATGACTATCTAAGCATACACCTTGTTCTCACAATTTACATTTTGTACCTTAGAAAAATAGTATTTTTAAGTAAAGTGTACATGGTCATTTCGTCTGGGCGCGCTCTTTAATGCAGGGGTAGGCAAGTGTCTGCACTTCAGATGTTGTGGACTACAGCTCCCATAGTGCTCTTAAAGCCATGATGCTGGCAATGAATCAGGGGAGATGTAGTTCACAACATCTGAAGTGCCAAAGATTGCCTACCCCTGCCCTAATGTGCTGTGCACAGCAGCTATGCCTATCAGCACCTCCCCATGCTGCTTCTACCTTATTTCAGTCTTTACATATTTATAGTCACTTAACACTTATCTAAGGGCCAGACATATCTAGAGTGAAAATAATAGATGGTAAGCAATGCTCGCATTGCTAACACTTTACAGTTATGTAATGCAATTATATTCTTCAGCATATCTAGCGTCATCCTGTTCCAGGCAGGGTGGAACCTCTTCTTTATCCGTCCGGGAGAGGCCATATCCTCACCGTAGTCATAAAGGGTGATGTTAGCTGCCCATCCTTTTTCATAACAAATAATTTGCAAGCATTGCCTAAACACTTCAAGCATAAAAAAAAATGTAATGCTAAATTATTTTGAGAAGTTATATAGCACAATAAAAAGTGACTCTGTCACTGCACATCATGTATACGGACATATACTCTGTTTTAGAAAAGAAGATAACTTTCAATAATATTTTATCTTTAAAAGAATTAGAAAAACTATAGAATTGTATAATAGTTTTTACAAAAGTTTGTGTGAGGAGAGAAGTTGGATAGTGTGAAGTTAAAGGAACACTATAGTCACCTAAATTACTTTAGCTAAATAAAGCAGTTTTAGTGTACAGATCATTCCCCTGCAATTTCACTGCTCAATTCACTGTAATTTAGGAGTTAAATCACTTTGTTTCTGTTTATGCAGCCCTAGCCACACCTCCCCTGGCTATGATTGACAGAGCCTGCATGAAAAAAAAAAACTGGTTTCACTTTCAAACAGATGTAATTTACCTTAAATAATTGTATCTAAATCTCTAAATTGAACTTTAATCACATACAGGAGGCTCTTGCAGGGTCTAGAAAGCTATTAACATAAGAAAATCTCAATTAAACAGAACTTGCAATAAAGAAAGCCTAAATAGGGCTCTCTTTACAGGAAGTGTTTATGGAAGGCTGTGCAAGTCACATGCAGGGAGGTGTGACTAGGGTTCATAAACAAAGAGATTTAACTCCTAAATGGCAGAGGATTGAGCAGTGAGGCTGCAGGGGCATGTTCTATACACCAACACTGCTTCATTAATATTTGCTTTCAGACTCATCCTACTAGTTCCTTTTTCTGGAACATAGCCTTGATAACCTTGAGTCAGGCACAACTACAACCCAGATTGACAAAGGATGTAATTGTTCCTAAAAGTTTTGGATGGGAATGAGGTATTTCCCCTTAAGCAAAAGGGTTTAAATCAGCCTCTCCACTTGCATCGCTTGCCTTCTACAGTAACAGTATAACTCGTACACGAGACACCATGCTTGATACGCGTAGCAAGACTACCAAGCCACATCGTGGTGGTGGAACATACCTAATCGCTCTCTATTGGCCCATATCTACATTGTGCGCTGGAGAATTGTAGACCTTCTAGGAGTCTTGTTAGATACATAGCTACCTCCATGTGACCTCAAGCATCTCTACTAGCAGACCAATGCCACCATATTATGCCCTTGTGTGGGGTAGATGAGATGGAGCTCCAGTGTCTGTGGATATTTCTCAACTGCATTAGTCAAGTGTGGTACTTCAGAGATGTTGGATGTCTGCTAGATATACACTGAATGAGTAGAGGCATTACCAGATATGACAAACTCGTGGATCCCTATCAAAAGGGGCTTCCCAGGTCATATTGCTGTTAAGCTTTGTGGCTATTTATCAGTAGAACTTGTCAGATCACACTCAAGCTGACACATATGTTTTCCTACCACTTTAGTTTCCTCAAAGTATTTTCGTGTTTGTTGCTCACAAGTTGCGTGACCCTGATAATCGTTATTGTTAGTAAGAGTGATATTCATCAATAGCTCTCCAACTTTACGCAGACAAGCATACCTGTGACATCTATCTTAATCTAATATGTTTATCTTTGCTGAATGTTCTGCTATTTTTTTCTTCTGTTCTTTACTCATAACACGTTCGTCCTTAAATTAGTTATAAATTAAGTATAACTATTGAATGTTGCATTTCTCCTTCATTTTTATAGCATATGTTGGGATTCTTCTACTTTTCTCTGCTTTTGATGCTATGTTAATGAGATCACTATTCTTATGCATTGAATTTTATTATGATGTATGTCCTCCTACTTTAATAATATATTATTTACAACAAAGTATACACATAAACCTACTAACTAAAGCTACATAATACATTTACATTAATCCATAGGTTGTTTTTTTTTTACAATTTGTACACTACATAACAGGCACACTTGGTATAAATATGAACTATGGATTGTATGTAGTCAGCAAATTATGTCAGTTCAAAACCTGGTCAATAAATACAAAATTAGTGCCCCTTTAGAAAATAAACATGATAAAAAAAATACATATCAGCAATAGTCTTGCTTTAACCCAAACATAACATGTTCTGACTAAATGTAAAATAATACAATTTTGTCAAAAACATTGGTTCGTTGCTGCAACTTTTTCAGCAACATGAATTTGCCACCCTTGGCATAGATACCAATCTTAACCAATCTGTTATGATGATCCATTGATTTCCATTTGTGTTTCCATACACAGAGCACATTCAATATGTTTAAAATAAAATTATGGATGGAGCTACCGACTTGACATTAATGGATCATAATATATTACCTCCACGCCTTCACAAATGTGAAACATCCATTTTCCCTATTAAGTACTCCTAACCCTCCTACATATTAATGGATGTTAACTTACAATATCAGTAAATATCAATGTTCTGAAAATAAACCTCACATGTTTGTCCTTGATATTCTGAGAACTGACTGATAATTTAAGGCCTTTGACAGTATGTGTGTGATGAATTGGGACCACGGGATGCTTCCCTTGTTTAATTGGACACCTCAGTCTTGTATAAACACAACGTTATCTGGCCAACTGACTCCACACTTAATGAATATCATAGAAAGACTATTGATTCCTCACGAGCTATTGGACAAACATCCTTAAAGCACATATAAGACTTATCAAATGCTGAATATATTCTACTTCCTTTAGACCAGTGATTCCCAACCCAGTCCTCAAGGAACACCTACCAGTCCAGGATTTAAGGATTACCCAGTTTTGTCTAAGGTGTTTTTAGAAAAAAAAGAAAAAACACCTTAGACAAAACTGGGTAATCCTTAAATCCTGGACTGGTAGGTGTGCCTTGAGGACTGGGTTGGGAAACACTGCTTTAGACCACCGTCGACGATTTTATTGTACAACTATTTCATTTGTCAAACATGGTTTTCCTGGAAATAAATTTGTTTTCTGAAGAATATCACATTTTTGTTTTAAAATTTATATCCAGCTGAAAAACTAGAGCAGGAGAACCCTATGTCACTAGAATGATGGCGCAATAAATACATAATAAGAGATGGCTACATATATTGGAGTTTATTCACTAAAGTCTGAATTATGGTTAACTGAAGTCTGAACAGCAAAAATTATACTAAAACAGTCAATTTGCCAGTATAGCGAATCTGGAGAGTTTTTCCACAATCAGCTATTCTGGCCAAAGTCTTGCCTTTCAAATTGCAATTCAGAGTTTAGTGAATATAGCCTACTGGGTCACCTCTATTAACCAATCCTATGAAATTACATATCAATAAACTCTTACCTGCTGCCATATGTGTGGTTAATTTATCATTTGTAGGCTTTCGCACTGACTGCTTATTCTATGAATTATACCCTTATAAATTATTATTATGATTTTTTAAATCCGTTTTTGGTAGCAGATCGTACACATTTAGTAAATACATTTTGCGTTTTTGCAGTGCATAATAATAACAATACAAACAAGCTTGGGGTATCCCAATAACAATCCTCAAGCATATTACATTTCAAGCTATGCTTCAATGGTTAGTCGTAAATAAGAGGTTACACTGACTAAAGTGTCAGTAAAGCAACTACTAATGTGTAATCTAAGTGGATTGTACTGGGGAAGCTATAGCACAGTTTAATAATCAATAATAGTGTTAATGAGAGCAAACATGTCTAAGCGATAAACAAGAGACTGAGGATAGAAGTAGTGAGAGTCAAAGAGACATTGAATTTCCAGGTATGGAAGATGTAAGACCACTGGATCACAATGCTCTTTAGAGGCACCATGCTGTATTATAAAAAAACTCGTATGTGAGAAATCTTTCAGAGTCAGAAAGGGAAACATATATATATAAACATAAGGATAAACAGTAAAACACATGGTTAATCATTATAGGTCATCTCAAATATCAGGTATGTCTCATTACACGGCATCTGCCATCAGCAGGAAAATTCTCAGGCTGTGGGTCTAATATTAAGATCATCCGATTCCCGCCAGCGGGAGATGTGGAGCACGTTTATGAAAGTCCAGGTAGGCGATTACTGAAGCGAAGCATATACCGGTAATAGCTTTTCTCCAGCCCCAGACCTATTGTAGAGCCAGCATCCTAAGTCCAAGGACTCTGTTTCCTGCAGGTACAAAGTCCTACCCCTTTCCGAGGAAAACAGAGGGTTGGGATGATTGGTTTACACTTACTTCTTTAAAGCAACACAGGTGGCCACAATGGGCTTGTGTGGAGATCAAGGATCTCCATCACGACCCAGAGTGATGGTGAAAGGCTCACAGAGCCCAATGCTGGTGAAAGGCTCAGAGAGCTTCAGGTTTGCACCTTATCCAGGTGCCGACCCCGAGTAGCTCTCTTGTGAGCTCCAGCAATAAGATTGTTGCAAGGGATTACTACAACAATGCCCTGAAACTATTAGTGTGGGAGCTTGTGAGAGGAAGGTTCCTTGTCAGCACCTAGTGGGGGTGCTAAACTTTAACTATATTCAGTAGGGGGGGTGGGGTACATTTTAATAATTCAACTTAATAATAAACTAAAATAAATTAAAAATGAAACAACATGAAATTGCTTTCCCATCTCCTTCATGCAGATAAAGTAAAGCCCAATCTGAACCCTTCGCTTCTACAAAACGGCCCTATCCCACTCCACACTGTGTTCCCCACACTCACGCTGCATTCCCTACATGCACACACATACTATATATAGTAAAGAATATTTTTAATATAAATATGACATAATATTCATGACATAATGAATACTGTGTATGTAAGGAAGAGTGTATTAACTATTAATCTGAAGTATAAAATTCACAAAATTACCATGTAATACACACACTCTCACTGATTTAACACACACTGAAAAGCACATTCTTTCACACGCACTCACAGATTATTATTTTTTTTATTATATTTGGGAGTTCAGTGGGGATCGTTTCCCTGGGGTCTAGTGTGGCTGCTGTTATCTTCATGGCCTTCTTGCACTGCTCCCTTGTGCACTGTTTAGTGAATGCGGGCAGAAGTGACATCATCACCAAGCTCCCAGCATCACTGCAGGACATGCCTCTCGGACACTGTATTTGGGCAGAATAGGCACCTGCTGACAGGTGCCTACTCTGCCTCAGTACACAACCAGCTGCCTCTTGAGTGGCTCCTAAGGTGGCGTACCCCTTATCCTTTTGGCCCCCTTTTCAGCCATGGCCCATGGCTATGGCTGGACAGTTTTCCTGATGCCCAATCCTGCTTGCCCATAAATTACATAATAATATGCCAGTTCAGTTGGGAAAATAACATTTACATTGCTACTCATGCCATAACTGATGTGTCAAGTGGTGAGTCTACCCCTGGACGACTGAGTTTAATTTTTACTCCGATAGGGATTGGACCCTGATACTGTAACTATGGAGTGCACTATATAGTTCCAAGAAAACAGGGTATATCTGTGGCAATCTATTGCTAAGTTTGGATATCGTATAAATAAGTGGATTCAAATACTTATTGGAATGAAAAATACACAGAGTGGACTTCTCTGTTGATGTACTACTTCCAAGCACATTATTTATATGCTCAAGTTACATTAATGACTATCGATTACTATTTAAGGATTCATATATTTAAAATATAATTTAAATCAAAAGGGATGAGATTTGTTTTAGTTATATGATTGACATGTTTACTCAAATTAATTAATTAATAATATACAATTTATATAAAATAAGATATTTAAACGTACGCTCTCACAACCAAGTCCACTTATTTTAATGTAATGGTTTGGCAAATAAATGCTGTGCCTTTTTTAACAATGGTGTCCCTTTTTTTAAAACATTGTAGTTTCTGAAAGTTTCCTTGAAATCTTCAAAAATCAAAGTGAGACATCCGAAGAGGAGTAACAGGATTCCATTCTGAATGTTACAATTTCTAATGAAATCACCGCTCTACAATTGCATGATTTTGCTATTACATGACGAAAAGTCATGATTTTATTAAAGACACGGAGGCGAGTATTGCATATCCCTTTCTTTACTGTTGACAAATAGCAGCAAAGGAAACAAACAGAATGAAAAAAGAATGAACATGTGATGACGTAGGCCCCTCCCCCTCAGGTCCCAGTATAACAGGCAGCACTTCCCTTCCATTTCCCTCTTTCTGCAGATGCGACCAAAGAACAAAGTCCATAACTAGAGTAGTGCGAGAATAAAGTCCCAATGTAATAACAGAAAAAACCGAAGAGGTATAACATCAAAAACTGGGAAGTGTGACCGTGGAATCCATAGGACCGATGGAGGACAGCGGGAGGAGACCAGTAAACCGGACCCTTGTTAGACGTCTTGCCAGATTAAGCTGTGGAGATATAAAGGACAGGAGCCAACAGGTTAAGGTCGATACTTGCAACTAGTTACAAGGTTACACCAGTGAGAACAAGGACCCTTGTATGTACAGTCCCACAAAACAATCAATGTTAACATATCCAGCAATATTGAAAACAACAAGTCTAAGGACGGCCCCACTCACCGTCCCAAACCATACTATGTGGTGTATCGTGGTATGAGTAATTTGGGTGGGGAGATACATACTTACCAGCGTATAAAAATAACAAAAAAGGGTGGGGCAATACTCGCCTCCGTGTCTTTAATAAAATCATGACTTTTCGTCATGTAATAGCAAAATCATGCAATTTTATAACAAGACACGGAGGCTCATATTGCAAGTTTAAAGCTGATCCATTATTACAGTGAATGTGTGTGGGGCCGGTCGAAAGTAGAATTCACGGAAGGTAGATTCCCTAGACCAATCAGCCGTTCTCATAATGTCTTCTAAGCGGGCGCCCGCTGACATCATAGAAGAGGCTGATGCCCCTCGTACTGAATGGGCGCCAAACACTGTAGTGTCAATGCCCGCTTGGGTTAGCAGCCATTTCACCCAGCGTGACAAGGTAGTGCTGGAAACTGGGTGAAAAGGAGGACGGAAAGATAAGAACAACTGATGAGAGGCAGTAGAGCGGTGTGGTTCGGTGCGAGATTCATATTCACGAAGGCAGGTCACTGGGCATAGCGAAGGAGAGGCAGGGAAACTAGGGTAGGATACCGCTTTGATGGAAGTCTTAGTGCGCCTGCTGATGTTAAAAGTTACCCCGTCCGGGGTGTATGACTTGGCATCGACGTCCAGTGCACTAACATCCGAGACTCTCTTGCATGAGATGAGACAGAGCAGGCACACCAATTTGGCGGACAGCTGTTTGAGGGAGAGTCCAGCGTTAGCGGGCCAGGATGAGAGGAAAGTCAATACAACGGAAACATCCCAGGTCGTGGAGTAGCGGGGCCTGGGCGGCCTTGAAAATCTAGAACCCTTGACGAGTCGGCACACAAGAGGGTGTTGTCCCGCGGGGCGGCCCTCGAAACCTTGGTGAATAGCCGAGATAGCGGAACGGTAAAGGTTAATAGTCCTGTAAGCCTTACCGGCCTCGAAGAGGGACGTCAGGAACTGCAGGATCGTTGTTACAGGGGCCGAAACGGGATCCTCGTTCCGAGCCATGCACCAGCTAGCCCAAGCTCGCCAAGCTGACCCATATGCCCGTCTAGTGCCGGGAGCCCATGCTGCTGCCAATAAGTGTCTAGTTGCGTCCGAAACTCCTGGGATTTCCCAGGGTCCCCGGAGATTCGCCAAGCTAGAAGTGGGAGAGAGCCCTCTAGCCGGAGGGGATGATAGCGCCCCGTCGGGTCTTGCAGCAGGTCGTGGTGCCCCGGCAGGAGTCGAGGGTAGTCCAACGTCATCTCGAGTATTTGGGGAAACCAGGACTGCGTTTCCCAGAATGGGGTGACCATGACTAGCTCCGCCCGGTGTTTGCGGGCTTGCAGGAGCGAGCGAGGGATCATGGAAAACGGGGGAAAGGCATAGAGGAGGCCTCCCTGCCAATCTTGCAGGAAGGCATCCACTGCCTCCGCCATTGGATCCGGCCTCCAGCTGAAGAAGCGTGGGAGTTGGGCATTGAGCCGGGAGGCGAAAAGGTCTATGGTAAATGGTCCCCAGAGAGATGAAATATTGGAGAACACCGTCCTGGCTAATCTCCAGTCGCTGGTGTCTGAAAGATAACGTGAACCCCAGTCCGCCTGGACGTTGTGCAGACCAGGTAAGTACTCCGCGTAGACCATCAGGTTCCGTTCCAGGCAGAATTCCCAAAAATCTTTCGCCAACCTGGCCAAGACCGCCGACTGTGTACCACCCAGGTGGTTGACATATCTCACCGCCGAAACATTGTCCATGCGGAGCCGTATGCATGATAGGGCACGGTCCTTGGCGAAGCTGCGGATGGCGAAGGAGCCTGCCAGAAGCTCCAGGGCATTGATATGTAGTCGGGCTTCGGACTCCGACCACCGGCCCCCGGTTGAGATTCCCTCGCAGTGGGCTCCCCAACCGTGTAGACTCGCATCCGAGTCGATCGTGAATTCCGGCATTGAGCCGAAGATGGCTTTGCCATTCCATGCAGACAGGTTGAGAATCCACCATCGCAACTCGTCTTTCGTCTCGTTGTCCAGAGAGACCAGGTCTGCGTAGGATGCCCCGGCTCTTAGGTGAGCGATCTTTAGGCGCTGTAGCGCTCGGTAGTGGAGTGGGCCTGGGAACACGGCCTGGATTGAAGAAGCCAGCAGGCCTATGAGGCGTGCCAATTGGCGTAAGGTGAGTTGGGGTCGGATAAGGGCCCTGCGCAATTCTTTGCGGATGGATCGAATCTTGGATGTCGGGAGACTCAGTGTTGAAGCCCCCGAATCCACTTGGAATCCTAGGAATTCCAAGCGGGTGGCGGGGGTCAGGCATGACTTTTCCCAGTTGATTATGAAACCTAAGCGTGACAGGAGGTTTATGGCTAGTCGGAGATGTGTGAGGAGGGTGGAACGCTCCTGAGCCATGAGGAGAATGTCGTCCAGGTAGACGATTAGTCGAACTCCTCGACTGCGTAGCCAGGCCATAACGGGCCGTAGAAGCTTTGTGAAGCACCACGGGGCTGAGGATAGGCCAAAGGGCAGACAGGTGAACCGCCATGTTTCGTGTCGCCAGAAAAAGCGTAGGAGGTCCCGAGAGGCCTCCGCTATTGGCACTGTCAGGTACGCGTCTTTTAGGTCTAGTTTTGCTAGCCAGTCTCCGTGAAGGAGGAGATCCCTTAGCAGGTGAATACCCTCCATCTTGAAATGGCGGTACCTGACTACGGCATTGAGGGGACGCAAATTTATGACTGGCCTCAATTGGCCGCCTTTCTTTTCCACTAGGAATATATTGCTTATTACACCCGCAGGGTTGGGGGGTGCTAGTTCGATAGCCCCTTTGGACCGGAGGGTTGAAAGTTCTTCGTCGATCCGACCGCGATCCTGGAGGGAAAAGCGGATCGGTCGAGGAGGGGGAATGTGTGTAGGGCGGCAGGTGAGTTCTATATTGAAGCCCCGAATAGTGGCCAGTACCCAGGGATCTGAAGTGATTTGTGACCAGGCTGGGAAAAAATGTTGGAGTCTGCCCCCTATGTAACCCGGAGAAGAAATGTGTGGTATAAGGCAACTCACCGTATGGTCGTCTTGAGTTTGGGTTACCCCGAAGGCCTCTGGATCGCCATTGACGTCCGCGGGATGGAAAAAACATGGGGCGGGAGGTCTCCTGGTACTGGTTATAGTGCTGAAAGGAGCCTCTTCCCGTGCCACGGGATTGGGGATAGTTGCGGCCGGACAGACGGCTCCTGATTCTGCCGGCCCTGGTAGAGACCCGCCCCTGGAATACTCGCCTCATGGAGGCCTGGGCCTTGTCTAGAGCCGTGAATGCTCCCACAAAACGCCCTAAATCTTTAATGAAGGAATCTCCGAAGAGGAGTCCTTGGGCGTCTTTGCCCGCCTCCGTAAGGGCGAGGTTGGCCAGTTTGGGCTCAATTTTGAATAATATGGCTTTTTACGCCTTTCAATCGATAGGGAGGTATTTACGCTCCCAGCAATACAAATTGCTCTCTGGACCCAACCTCTAAGGTCTTCAGGGTCGACCATGCGGTTCTCCGCTCTGGCGTCTTCCGCCAAGTCAAATAGTTTGGCCAAAGGCCCGAATATATCCAGGTGCTTGTCCTGGCAGGACTTCAAAGCGGACTCTAGTCCTTTACGGGGATTCCAGCCCAGTTTAGTGAGGAACTGAGTCATTTTAGGATCAACCTCTGGGGTGTCACACACTTTGTTGGGCACCAGAGGCCTAGGACACTCCGCCCTCAATTTGTTGCGGGCCGCCTTGCTTAAGGGTTTTCTGACCCAATTTTCTAGGTATGTGGCAACGTGGTCGGCCGGGAGCCACTCCGCCGACCTCGGATGATGAAGGTCATCCGGGTCGAAGAGTGGGACCCCCGAAGGATCCACGAGGGATGGCCCCGCAGCCGCGGGGTTCCTGGTCCCTGTCTCGCCTCCGGGCATCTCTGCCTGAGCAGAGGAAAGGAGGTCAAGAGCGCCATCGGCGGAATCCGCATCAGAGTCGGTATCTGACTCGTTCATAGCCTCCTCATTTGACCCGATTTCTGAGTCGGTGTCGCTCTCAATCTGTGCTCTAGCACATTTCCATAGCCGCGCCCGTTCTGCCTGGCGCGGAAAGGCTCTCTTGCGTGGATGGGACACGCTTTCTGGGGCGACCGAAGGTACGCCAGTCATGGTGTTTCTGGAGGCAGAGGAGTGTTTGGACTTACGGGCAGCCTTTTTGAAGTCCCCTTTAGACACCTCTCCCTGGGGTGTCAAGGTGCCCGAGAGTTGCTCGTCTGAAGGACGGGGCAAGAGGGCTTGTGAAATGGTATGGGAGAGGGTGGAGGACATAGACCCCATAGCAGCCATAATGGCGTCTGTTACTGAGCGCTGTAGCGCTAGAAACTGTGGTCCACCGGGTTGGGTATTCCCATCCGCCATAGAAGGCGAAATATCTGAGGTGACAGGGGCCTCAGTTCTGATTACTGGGGAATCCGACTCCCCAGAGTGAGCGGACCCAGTAGATAGTCTGGGTTTAGGCATGATGGTGATAGGAAATAAAGGACGTATGGGTTAGTCACCCAAACAAACTAAGCAAGGAAAAACGCTCTCACCAGGGCCCAGACCAGCGACACACGAAGAGGTAGGGGACAGGATGTCAGAAAATGGCCGCCGGGAATCTCGCGGGATTCGCGGCACCCGCGAGATACGCGGTAAAACTATGAAACAAGAAGAAGTGCGCAGAAAGGCGCTCGAGCAGAGAAACAGACAAGATTACATAAGCAGGGGAGGTCTGGGCCCTGAGGCTAGTGTATAAAGAGAAAATACTAACCTTAGAAATAAAAGATTAAATCAATACAAGTTAAATAAGAGAAAATTATCAATGAACAAAACAGTATATAAGAGAAATATGAGGAGAAAATATGGCATGTACTTATCTTTGTGTCAAAGCAGCAAAGAAAGAGGGAAATGGAAGGGAAGTGCTGCCTGTTATACTGGGACCTGAGGGGGAGGGGCCTACGTCATCACATGTTCATTCTTTTTTCATTCTGTTTGTTTCCTTTGCTGCTATTTGTCAACAGTAAAGAAAGGGATATGCAATATGAGCCTCCGTGTCTTGTTATAAAATTGTCTAATTGAGATGTTTCTTCTGCCTAGTAAATTTATGTGGAGCTAAACTAAAGAGGCATAGCACTTGTCTTTGAAAGACTTCTCAGTGACCTGTAATACTGCCCCTTAAGTAGTCTATGATTGGATAGCCTCTCAAACACAGGGCTAGTCCACAGGCCTTTAATTGTGCATTCCATGGCAAAGAGTCTGTTCTGAGGAAGAAGGACAGGGCTTGTGTAGTAGCTGCAGATACTAGATCTGTAGCTATTGCAAGCCAATATTTCCCAACCCCTTCCACTTGTCCTCTTGCCCCCCCCCCAAGAAAATATGCAAAAAGAATTGCATGAATGTTTTGTTAGGAAATATATCTTCTATTTCCATTTCATTGGCGTGTTCTTTTAAAAATGCATATATATATTTTTTTAACTTTGAGTGTACCACGTTTAACTTTGAGTGTACCACATTGGCGTGTTCTTTTAAAAATGCATATATCTTTTTTTTTTACTTTGAGTGGTACATTAAAAGTTAAAAAAATATATATATGCATTTTTAAAAGAACACGACAATGAAATGGAAATAGAAGATATATTTCCTAACAAAACATTCATGCAATTCTTTTTTTTTAAGCCTAACAATTAGCTTTTCTTGCAAAAAAACCAAACATCCACAAACCATTAAAATATGAATAGATTGTATTAAATAACATATTGAAAATTATTTGACTAACACAGAAAGGATAACATAGGATTACTGAACTGATGGTGTTTACTATAGCTATATACACAATCATTTTTGTATGTCAGTTTTATATCTATAATTATATATAAACAACAGGTGAAGCCATGGTTTTGTCTTGTAATTTACTTCCTGTTGACAACGTTAGATCTACTGGAAATGATGTAACACACTTACCTCTGACGGTATTTCATGTATTCTTTAAAAACCCATACTATATTATTGTAGAAACACAATATGGCTTTTATAAGGTAAGCCTTCAACACTGTCTATAAACCTTTAGTAAAATGTTACAATAGTGCAATGCTTGCATTGCTAAAATTATGTTCCTCTCTCTCTCTCTATGTCTGTCTATCTATGTATTCATCCATCTATTTATCTATCTATCCGTGTACATATTATTTATAGTTTTAAAGGACAGAGGGGTCTTTGACACTCTATATGTATGCATCGCACAACATTACACATGAATAAAATATATAAATGATTCAAATACATGCATCATTTGCTTTGAATATTGTCTACCCCACTAGTGTAAATAAAAATATATTTAAAAAAAAAAAAAAAACCTTGCTACAGATTCACCTATTTGTCCCGAATTTTAAAATGCCTCACATGTTTGGTGTTTCAATTAATTTTTGGAATACAATAATTAGTCTTCTGAGAGTGGACCTTCACTAACATTCACAGAATTCAAAACCAGTAAACAAAGTATAGATGTAGTAAGGACACCCCCAGCACTTTGACACTTTTTATCTGATAATTTTATCACCAACCTGTGTCAAATGCTACAAATTTTATTTAATTTGTGGTGTTTTTCACTTTTCATTTTTGTGGGGAATTTAACAGAACTTGTGCATCACACTACCATAAAATCCCAAGATTTGTATTCTGCTTCTACTGGGGTAGAGCAATAACTCAAATGTAGACCTTTGGCCGTTTTATGACAAGTTACAGGGTTAAATTACAAACGTGTCAATTTCAGTTCACAAATATGTAATTTTCACTGGTTGATTTTCTGCACTTTTTGGATAAAATAGAAGTACCTAACTGCATTTTACGCCCATAATGGCATACCATTTGCAAAACATGGGTAAGACGCCATTCTTGCTAACTCAATATATTCAAGTCACTACCACCCGTCAGTTCTCCAGTCCACCTTGCTTTTTTCCCCCCACAAGATCTTTCCTAAAGGATGCCTAATCTTTTACTTATTGTGACCGTTCAATATAAAATTGTAAAGTCAATAACAGAGCAATCTGTACAAGAAAAGTGGGATGACGAGTCTTTTTGTTACTGAGAGACATTTCTATGAATGGAAAAACCAGCAACCAGCAACGATTAAAGGACTCCATAGAAACATAGCAGGAAATACAGATATCAACCAGTTCAGATGGGTTGAATGAATGATATGGTAAAGCATTCACAGATGTAATTGGTGGCCTTGTGATTGAGCATCATGAGAAGATGCGATGCCATATGCCAGAATGCAAAAAGTTTATATTTGAGAAACAAAAATTAAAAAATAAATTGCATAGATTAGATGGTTGTAGTAAGAGTTTAGAAAGGAAAAGGAAATTGAAAAGAGATAAAGAGAATGAAGCAAGAAGGCATGGAAAAATAAGGGGAAGAAAAAGTTAGAATAAATAAATTTTTAAATGATGAAAAAAGACAGAAGAGGTAAACATCTTATACAAGTACAGAATTGTTTTTAAGAAACAAAATGAAAACCAAAAATGCAAGAATTAATATTTCAAAGGGTTTACACCAAACTTTATGGGAAAAATATATATATATAGAAAGAGAGAGAGGCTCAAAAAGTAGTCAAAAGAGAGCATGTGGAGATATAAATATGATAATAAATCATTATTTGGATGAATCTGCGATGAGTGCTTTCAAAAGATTAAAGCAAGACAAACTATTTTAGTCAATAGTTAAGCAAAGAGAAAATGATGGTTGGAGAATTTTAAACTCAGAGGTTAGATAATACATTAATTAGTCTAATGTACAACATGTAGAATAAATAAGTCAAGAATTGTACAAATTGCTCTTCAAAAACTGGTTACATATTAGTTGATATACCATTGACAATATCATATAAAGGACAAATATTGTTTTATGATTAGATTCTGTGGTCTTTTAACATGTGCTTTAATTTTTTTTAAATATGTATTATTAAAAATAGTGAGCAAATGCCTCACTTACCTGACAGTTTCCTCAATTTTGACTCCAATATTTCTGCTCCTTCAGTCAGTCTACTTTAAACAGTTTTCAAACAAGATGCTTTCTATTATCTGCTCTGATTAGCCCCATTCAAAGGCAGTGCTGTCATTGCCCACAGTTCCCTTCACTTCAAGGAAGGCTACTTGCTCTGCTTTTCTCTCTATATCATTTGCCCTGCCATTTTCTCATGACAGTATGCATTTATTTGCCCATAGTACTATTGAGGCCAAGCTGCTCAAGCAAGGCATCCTCATTCAACCTTTGAAGCACACCATGCCATACCCTCCGTCCTCTCTGACATGTTTTAATGTTGGCACATCAAGCACTGAGATCTTTCTGCAGTTTTGGAGTGTGTGACCCTGTTTCCCCACATAAAGGCAAAGACCATGGAGGCAGGGAACACCTATGGAACCACCAATGGGTTTTTCAAAATGTTTTGACACACTTTGTACAGGTAGTATCACACTAGATCATGCTAGCATAAAGCCAAAGTCATACCCCGAGTTCCCTCTCTATGACTTAATTTCCATCAGCCTCTGCACAGAGGGGGAAAGGTAACAGAGCCTGTGTTGGACGAGCGCATACTGCTGGAGCATTCTCAAAAATAGCATCTGATATTCACCAAACAATGGGCTATTGGGGGACTTACCTCACTACACCACCTTCACCATAAGTGACAGTGTACAAACTGGAACAACGAGTGGGTGCTATTTAATTGTCTCAACATGCCCCTGTGGCGGAACCAACCTCGCCACTGTCCACTGGAGAGGCCTGGTTGCTCGCCTGCTCCCTTTAGACTATGGTCCTGCATTTTAAACTTTTATTTTACCTGCAGAAAGGTTTATTCGTGCCTTTCTGCGGACTGTTAAAGCCATGCTACCCCAGATAGCTATGCCATGGAGCCCAGCCGTATACTGAAAGACTGTATGAAAGACTTTGGCTCCATGGCGATTGAACTGTATGTATGTGATCTGAGCACCATCCGGTAATAATGTGCGCTCAGACCTAAGCTATCTGGGGATAGGTAGAATGTGTATGTTTTATGTGATAAATGTAACAGTATGTATTTTTATGTCTTTTATTGTCCTTTGTCTGCCATGTGGCTAATTGAGTTTTGCCTCTGTCCTTGGAGATGATTGGATTACTTCCCAATTATCTCCAGGATAGAAGACTCTGTGGAACTGGTTTTGGGCAGAGAAGCCATGCTTCATTTGATCAAATAGGACTTTCCCTTAACTTTTTAACCCCTGGATGGAATTGGCTGAATTTTGGTTATGTTTATATTTAAAGTATGCTGATTCTGAATATGATGAATATTTTTAAAGTTACAGTGTATGTATAAAAAGTGTATTTTTCCTGCCTGTGATAAATTACATTAACCCATTGTGTTCAGTAATTATATCACAGGCAGAGGGGAGGGATGTATGTTTGTGCTGGGTGTGTTTTACGGTTCTCCTGTAAATGATTGGTTGTACTGTGTCCCACCCTGTGGGATGTCCCCTTGCATGGGGACTTGCATAAAAGCCAGTATGTGGCCATTACAGTGGAGTTCCTGCTTAACCCTCAAAGTGAAGTGTCATCTCATTATTAGGGGAGGATTTATTGTATGCTGTTCAAGTTTGACTGCTAGGAGTGTAAACCTATTCACATGTTTTTTTCCTATTCGGCTGTATACAACATTCATATGCTTAAAAGTACTCATATGCTTCTCCGGTTCGGTTATTGTGGTGTCTGCCAGAGTGCTTGGAGTCCTCAGGAAACGCTAGGAGCATCCTTTAACGGAGGTACCCAGTCGGGTACCCAGTCGATCCGTTACAGCCCCCTCATGGGCTTAGATTCCTTGAGGGAATAGACTTTACGACCTGGTATAACCTGTCTGGAAGATACTGTGTTTTTCTGTGGTAGTTGTTTATTTTCTGTATATGTCAGCATAATGATGTTTTATAGGGATGACATGTACAATACATAAATTATTGTTTAAAACTGCAATGAGCTGTAATATAGGGTAAAAAGTTTGCTGAGCCCCACTTAATGGAAATCAAATGAGTTCCAGAATTATGGAGTTAAAGGCTGCATAAACAATTGTAATTTATTTTAGTCACAAGTTATTAAAATGGTGAGAATTGTACACATGGAGTTGGGTTATGAATTCAATATTCTGCCACCTGTGTATACATGTTATTGAGAGTGAAGAGATTAAAAGATTTCTCTTACCTAAAAAGATCACTAAATTTTGACAGGGCAGTTCATGCATTATTTGGAAGTGATGTGCTGTCCTCTCCATTCATGATTGTACAAATCAAATTTCTAGCTTGTTCAACAATGTAGAAGAGAAAGATACTGCTTGCAAAGTGAAGTAACATCTTATCATGTTTGGCTCAACAGGTGAACTTTGATGTTAGTTATTGCACTCATTCAAAGCAAACCTGTACCCTGGCCCAATTAACAGCATGACTCATCTCAGAGAACAACAGAAATGGGGAAATGAGTCAGAGAAGCTAGTGGGAACTCACTTGCTAAAAATGAAATCTCACACTCTACACCTGTGATGGTACCTGTGCGTCACAAGTCCACGTTGGCAGCTGCAAATCTGTGTCTTTTTTATGATGCCAGATGATCTGGTGTTAATTTTGATGTGGATGTACCTGTGTCATTTGTCCGACACCAGACTGTACTGTTTAGCGACGCAGGAATGACTAGGGTTTCATAAGCTTCTGTCACATGGGGTTTCCTTGTGGTGATACAAGACCACTTTTTTTTTTTTGTTATTTCACTTTCTTTAATTGACATCATATAGATTGGCAATACATGGTCAGAAGCATCCATAATAAACCTGTCAAAATTAGTCAAGCTCATGACAGTCATTTAGACAGGTTAGAACAGAGTTTTTAACATAGTAACATTAAACAGAAAGTTAAAGATTTGCATCAAATGAAAGATCAAATGAACAATGTCATCCCATTTTGGTACATGGTATGAAACGGAGTCACAAACAGCCAAGAAATGAGTGATTAGGGTTTTTGTATGTGCCCAACCCTGATGAGCCCAAAGCTATAGTACTGCATTATGTTTTTTTAATATGAATGACAGGAAAATTAAATAACAAGTGGGGCGGGGAGAAGGAAGATGATGGAGAAGGGACAAGGGAGCAGAAACAGGGTAGAGAGAGAGAGAGAAGAAAAGAAAAAAAGAAAGAAACCACACTATTGTCAATCAAGTCGCCGAGGGTAAGAGTGGTCGGTCTTTCTCGTCTTGCCCTTCCCCCTACGGCCCCGACTCCCATCCCACAAGATCTCCCTCAGCCCCACAGCTTCAGAAAGCAGGTTCAGTCATGGTCGAGTTTACTTTTTGGTCTGATTGATATTTGGCTTTTTGACCCTGGCTAGTACTCTCACCATTCTCCATTTCGTTATGCTTGTCTTTTGCTTGTCTGCTCAATTACTGCCATTTCTATTCTCCATGAACTTAGCTTGTTTCATCAAGCCCGACCACTTTGTCAGGGTATTTATATCGGCAGACATTTGTGCTATGATAGAAATACAAAGTGTATATTCTGAAGTCATTGTTGAACAGACCAGACTCCATTTTGTTATTCTCAAGTTAACAAAGAGACACAAAATTTCTATCCTTTATCTAAAACTGACTGCTTTGCCCAAGCTGAATGGAATGTGTATATAAACAAACCAAATAGATAAGACATTGAGAATGGGGGTGGACAGACTGTCTAATTGCGAATGGAATAAGAATAAATTCTAAACCCAGACCTGGGTGACAGAGGATTAAATAATTAAATTTCACTTTCGATATTGTACAACGTCCCATTATAGTTTAAGGTGAAACTTAGTTCACAAACTATCAATTTTAGGAATTATAGCAGAATTTGCAGACGCATAGTCTGAAGAAATCCTCTTGATCTGACAGAAGATTTGAGTTAGGGCAAACATAGAGATAACGTAAATGACATCAAAAATAGCCACCAGGAAAAGTTAACTCTTTCCTGGATAGGTATGTGTAGTGGAACAATACTGCCATCTAGAGTCCAAATATTAAATTGGTTACCTAGAAGGGAACCACACCCCACATTTGTGATTGGCTATCACCTAAGGAATTTTTCCCTTTAAAAAGTTAAGACAAGGGAAGATTCGGAAGGATTCAAAGATTGAAGAGAGAGACATTACAACACTCTGGGGATTCAGAGAGATCCAGGCAGAATCGGGCGATCAGAGTAACCAAGAAACTCTTACACTCCATGCAGAGAAAGAGATCCATGACACTTAGCTACCTGAGGATATCTGATGAGAAAATATCTACTTAACTGGTAAATATACAGGCATTTAATTAATTAATTTAAATTAATTAAAATTAATAGCATGATATATGACTGGATAAATCGTGATTAGATTTCATATTTAGAAATCTTAATTATTAAAGGATATATATATATGGTTATAGCATCCCATCTGCAGCTGGGATTAATATAGCCATTAATGTATTTGTGTGATTAATATCACGTTAGCATATCATGACCATTTATCCAGCTGTATTGATTGGCTCTAAAATAAGATAAAATATCTATTTAGACAAATTAATTAAAATATCAGCTTATGTAACATGTAGATTTCTCATTGGATGGATCAAGGAGTGGTTACTGACTATTTAAATATTATTTTTATTTAAAATTACACAAGAGTAGATCTTAAATCCCTAGAAGAGGTCTAGCCAGCATTGAAAGGGTTATTTCTAACTGCTAGCTAAGTTCTATTGCCCTACACTGTAGCTCTGTGTGTGAAACATCACATTCTTTGTCTCTGTGAAGCCTATCGTAAATCAGTCTTGACAGCTTGTAGATTCAATGCTGTATCAACCAGGAAGTAAACTGCCACTTTGTATTGCATATTGTTTTTATACTGCATATTCATTGATTATTGCCATATTGTATTGCATATTCATGTTATACTCGAATTCCATTGATTATTATCATGCATGTTACTCATCATTATTAATTTAAATTGTTAAAAAAAAAAATTATATTTTTATAACAATTTGTGATTTTAATTACCGGTATATGGTTATACATTTCACTTGTAACGATAACGATTAGGGATCTGAGAATTAAATTAGTGGGTAATTCTCTCTGTTTACAATTATTATCCCATAAATATCCCCACAACTTTAAGGTCCGATAATACGCCTCTGACTCTTTCTATACCTACCTTAGTCAGGTGTTCTCTATGTTTTGCATGTTGGGTCCTGTGGTACTGTGACAACACCATGAAGAAAAAATATAGAAATAGAGTGCCTTTTGGGCAAAAAAGGGTCTGTTGGACACCCCACATTTCATTGAACCCCTTCCCACGGTCCATAGAATTGAGGAAGAACAATGTACTGCCGTCCTCATTACCATTTAAACCTATAGCTAAAATAGCCAATACCCGTTAATTAGAACGGGTGCAAATTATCACTGGGCTATTTAGAATAAAGTCTTCACTTGTTTACAAGAACCAGTTTGTTATTACAAAATGAAATGTTTCAGCTGTTTATTGACTCACTTTAAGATGAGGACATATAATAGCCTATATTCTATATGCAGCTAATATGTGACTCACTATATCTGCCGCACAGCAGTAAAACTACTGAAACACATTGTTCTCCATATACAGTATAATGCTTTCCAGAGAACATTGTAAAGAACCAACTGTAAGATACTTTGCAGTTTTACATTTTTTTCCAAGCCCTTCCATACATTGAATCAAGTGTAGTAAAAACATTATCTCATATTTTCCTGGCTGTTACCATATCATCTGCAACAGAGAGATTGCGTACAATACCAACAGGGTGCAAGGTTTCCATGATAAACAGCACCAATATTATCACTCTGAGAAAGCGTTTCCTGTGTATTTAAAAAAGGTATAATAGCTAACATGTCGGATGGCAGCTTGTTGATCCAAGGAAAAATCTGATGGCCATGTTACAGTCACTAATGTTTCCCTTTTTGTTGCACAATTGGGAATTGTGTAAAAAAACAAAAAAGGGGGGGGGGGGGGAGGGGATTCCCCCTTCATTTGGACCCATGACAGAAAGATGTGTAAACGGTTGCATTTGATCGACTTGGGTCTATTGTCAACCTAGATGACTAGGTAACTGTGTACTTCACTGCAAACAATTTTTTTTTTTCGTTACATTTTGTTACTTCCGGCTTAAATAAGTATCTAGGTACTTTAATAACACAAATATGCCTTTACAATGTGCAAGTACTATTGACAAGCTCGAGAACAATCGCAAATATAAAAGCTAATAGCATCTGACAAACAGGCGATTTATTTAACAAAAATGATGCCTTCATTATTTACAAGGATTTTATTTGGTATATGATGACATAAAAGGTTGGCAGGCACATGGTGTACATTTTCAAGAGTACACATTTTTCTATATGCAGTTCCTTTTTTGTTGTTGCTTATTGAATTTTTGACTTCATTAATGTAGAGTGGTTTTCTATAATAAAGCCAATGAAGGCTTGTATCTTACTATATTGTGCTACCAACACAAAAATTCAAATGTGGTACCCACTGATCAGCGACTCGATTTTGTCTACTAGGATTAGAATCTATTTACATATATTTGATTATGCTGTGTTTGTTAATTCTTGTTTACTTTTCTATAAGGTACACAATAAAAAAAAATGACATGGTCAGCCACAATTTTATTGTAACATATTTTCGCTCAAAGAAAAATTACCAAATTTAAAGAAAAGAAAAAACCTACATATTACTAAATAAAACACAAAGCACTTAAATGTCATACATTTGAGATCTCGCTTTACATTTAAAAATGCAAAACATTGCTACATTTGACATACATTACAAAAGGTAAAACAGATATATATATATATATCTACATACATAGATATGTACACACAAACAGGAGGACACAGAAGACATTACAAGAGTATTAACGTTATAGTAATACAATACACATTTTCTTCTAGTCTGCTTATGATGTATACACTTGAACCTGCATATTCTTTCATTCTTTCCCTTGTAAAGATTGAGAAGGTCACTCATGATCGTAAAGCCTTTTAATGCCATACATACAACATTGCAATTCATATGTTTTCTGGCACTGAAAGGTTTAAGACTGTCACTATAAGGCACACAACCTTGTAAAGGCACTGGCTATGAAATCTGAGTGGGGTATTTAATACAATATTTTTAACCTTTCCTAACCTGATCCTCAGGTCAGTTTGCATTGCTAATGTTTCCCTAATAATGACTTACTGTAACCATTTTAGCCAAATGACAATGTGATGTATCAATTTAAAGGACATTTCCTGCATTAGAACAGTTCTACATTTGAACGCATGTTACAGGAGCTTAAAATACTTCAACGTGCTATTGGCAGTTTTTCATGAATACAGCATGGCAAAATATATGGGGGGGCTGTTCACTAGACAGCAAGTGGTGGTAACTTGAAAACTGCCTTGCAAAAGTTCAGACATAATACTAATAATTTAGATCTCCAAAATATGCCTAGGATGAAACATATTTATTTCCACCTTGACTATTTTAAATTTAATCATGGAGGAGGCTTATCACAACAACTAATTTACCGAATAAACCTCTGTTTTCTTAAAATCTGTAAATTGTTTATTATGTTTGGGATTGTCATTATTTTACAGTCTTGCATGGTACACTTTGCCTCTCTAGGAATTCTTCCTGTCTTATTAATCCTTGCTTCCATTGTATAGTATGCAAAAAAGAGTTTACAATACACAAAATAGACTGCATGGTGCATGCTGGGAACTAACATTGCATAGGGATAGTGCTTAGCACATTAGTTTAAAGTACACCTTAAAAGGTATGTATTATCAAATATCAACCCAACATATATATTTAGTATCCTTGTAGGAATAGATTAAATATGTTTTGGATGACAATACTGCTTGCAGGACTGATGGGGACATTAAGGGAGAAATGTAGTTTAACTCTATTGACACTTGTGGGTGTGCTTGCCAAACTGTGAGACAAAATTAGTTTAGAACTGAATTGCAATATTTAGGGTAAAAAAGTGAGTCTGAGAAATTCCAGCTTTGCTATCATGATATAAAGTTTGCAACTGGTTCGGCAACGTACCACTTATTGCTGTTTAGCGAGTAACGCCACCCTCTGAAAAAAATGGTCTAGCTGGCTGCTAATACTTTGAAGTAAATCATAACAATTTGTTCAACGGGTTAAAGCATGTACACCCTGAGGGTGAAATTTAACAGGACAGGTGGCTATATTTGCCTTTTAATGTATATTAATAAAAAAGACAATTTGTCTACACAACTAAAGCAAAAAAGCAGGGCTCATATAAAATAACGTATGTTGGTTTTTCCCTCAAATTTTAAAGGTTTCAATTTGAGAACTTAATCTTACAAAATGAACACCTTTAGCCGCCTTAAAACTAACACTTCCATCCACAATAAATAATTAAGGACATCTAAGTTAGCTATAGTTTCTGCTAACCCTATAGGGCAGGGAACTCAAAGACCACTTTTACCTGGGGGTTACTGACTAAGTTTGCTTCTGCCGTGGGGGTTGGGGCGGGGGCAGATTTGTATTCTTAGCCCTAGGCAGACATGCACAGATCCTTATTTATAGTCACACAGACAGCTACACATTCTTATGCACACACAGCTACACAATCACATGCACAGACACAGCTACAAAATCCCATGCACAGACACAAAGATACACACGCTCTTACTATTATTATTATTTACGAAGTGCCAACAAATTCCACAGCTCTATATAAGGGGTAGACTAAAGGACAAGTATCTGTAACAAGATGGGTCGGTCGCACAGGAACAGACGGTGCTAAGGGCCTGATCAAATGAGCTTACATTCTATCTAGAGGGAATGGGATAAAGTTAAACAAGAGGCAAGGGTAGAACTTATTTCATCTGTGGGAAAAGTAGGTTGCTAGAATAGTTTACAATTAAGGCTTAGTGTTTTAGGTTACACAATTGCAGGAGAGCAAGCAAAGTGGGTTAGCAAGGTACAGATAGATAAAGCCATTAACAGTATTATTTGTATGCTTTCTTAAAGAAGTGAGCTTTCAATGATTTTGAAAGAATGGAGACTGGGTGAGACTGGGTGAGGGTCTAAAGAAGTCTGGAAGGTGAGCGTTAGAGTTGCGAGTGGAAACAGAGAATAGACGCAGGTCTTTGGAAGAGCATTGGGGCCTGGGCAGGGCATACTTGTAAATTAATGAGGATAGGCAGGTAGTAGCAGCAGTGTTGTGACACAACAAGACATCCCCATACTCACAGAGCTGTTCACTCCCACACAAATAAGTAACTACACACTCCAATACTTAGAGGTACACAGCTACACACTCTGATTTACACACATGACATGCACTCCTCCTGTCCCCTAGTTGAGTTCTTGATAAAAGCTGTCTCTTTGTGTACTCTCGCTTGTGTACTCTCGCTAGGCTTATCACTGAGGTTCCAGCCCGCAATCAAAACTTTAGTAATGAGGCTGCCTTAAGCATAAAAAAAGACAGTGCTACCCATAGAGATCAAACAAGGTGATAATCATGGCCATATACCAGGATTGTCCCTGTAAAACCATAAAGGATGGATGTGTGAAAGTATAAAGGGGGCTGGAAATGGCCTGCAGGCTGGTGCTTTGAGACCCTTGCATCAGGATCACAAATGGTTTTCTACAGTACTAAGACAGGATGTAAATAACACATGGAGATTATTGCAAGAAATGCTCGCTCAAATGTTTTTTTACATATATTCATTCATTTAATATTCCCCATGTAAGAATACCATTAAACGATTCTGTGTTTTTCAAATGAGATTTCTTAGTATAATATTCTGTAATTGTCTATAATACTCCCCATCCACTGCTTCCTATTCCATTATGAGCACAGTGGAAGGGGAAGTGCAATGATCATTGTGGAGCCAAGTCAGTTATGTTGCATGTTGTTATGGACAATAACACCCATGACTGGCAGCCAGGCTATTCTGTTAGATGTTTAAACACAACTGTTTGATTATTGACATTATTCTACAGCAGCAGCATCTGTGAGATGGATTTAATACATTCCTCCCCCATCATGTCTTGATCTTTAATATAAATTAGTAATGACTGACTCATCTAAATCTAAGGAGCCAGCTTGGGCATACAGATATTAAACAGGTGGTACAACTGGCAACAGTCAGATGACAGATAGTCAGATAACTGTCACAGGTTCAGTGCTACTTACATGGTTAAAACGAAAACTACCTCTGTCAGTTAAAATAAATGATTTACATAATAAAAAAGAAATCAGGAAGCAGGTATACTGTGACATGTTGCAGTATTTTAGACAGCAAACAATATCATTCACAAAATGAAAACGTATTTTACATACAGGTTGTACATATAGACAAAGTATATTATGTTATGCCACTCAACTTTACAAACTATAAGCATTAAAAAACAAAACAAAACAAAAACAGTTTAAGTGTATTGAAGTAACATTAAAGTAAACAGAGAATATATAACAGAATAAAATAATTCCATCATTAGATAAGTAGGCTGGAATTATAGTATATACAACATATTTTGTAGTTCTTCAGATCAACGCAAACATGTTTATGTTTTGTGCCAAATTTAAAATACATATGTGTCCACGCGTGGTGGTCTAACACAGCAGGATAACCATCTTTTGTGCAGTCTGAACTCGCTATAAAAAGCCATTATCTTAGGATTTGCCTCTGCAGTGGTTGCTCGGACAACAAATTGTAATTCCTAGAGTGCATGGAGGATTATGAGAGATACAGTCCTATAACTTCAATCACCCCAATAAGGAAAAGTTAATTCATATAGACAAACTATGTGTCAATTTAACATAGATTTCCATTACCATAATTGTGGGGTATATTAATATCAATGCTTTCAGGGTATATTTTGATTGGTAAATTCTCACTAATGGTGTTTTTTGCAACCATACATAAGTATCATAATCTTCAGGTTACATGGTTTTGAAATACTTTAGCTATCATCTTAGAATTTCCTAAAAAGAATTGGTCACCAGTGAACAATCTCTTCCTTTTCACCAAAAGAGACATCGCCTAATTAATGGTCACGCACATGGTACAGATTTTGGTTGAACAGTCTCGATTGCAGGTTCCCATCTTGCTGTCCTGATTCAGTTCCCTGGTGTTCCACATCACTGGGACACCAGTGAACTGTTCTCAGGCATCAAAGAGTGACGCTCTCTACAAGGTCTTGCTGGTTGGGGGCCAGCCATACTGGTCCCTTTCGTAGGAGAGCCTGCCCCGTTTCAGGCAGGTCTGTCCCTTTTCCATGTGGACCGGTTCATTATGGGTATGACCAATCCAACATGTTTTGCCAAGATGGCAGAATTGGAAAAACTTTCCACCTCTGCTAGTTTTTTTTTTCACAGCCCACATATTTTTACCTAAAATATTCGACAAAAACATTCCCTAAAAAGCAGCACTTCTTATTGAACAGTGAATGTTAACTGGGTCAGTGTGCTAGACCCACCTTGGTGCAATATGAGGAGAAGATCATTGCACTATTGTGACACCCAAAGAACTGATGGTGAAAAATTCATAATTAAAGTTTTTTTTGGTCTATATTGCATTGGGGTTTCATTTTTTTTTGTATATAAGTATTATCTGATAATTTTAACATGAAAAATATAATATTCTAGCTCAAATTAACTATTTACATAACAAATTTAAATGGTACTAATGGCCCTGATATTCCGTTATTGCTTGGTTTATCTCTTATATCATAGAAAGTTAGAACAAGAGATTTGAAAAGCCTATTTATTCTCCCTGCAGTTTCATCTAAACTGAAATAATCCTTGTACGGGTAAAGTAAGGTGAGATAATGAGCTGGGTTTATCCTGAACAAGATGGTTTCCTGTGCATCAGAAATAATAATGTAATGTTCTTCATATTAATGAAATTAAGCAGCGTTCCTCAGTTGATCCCGAAGAATATTCATTAATACAAACTCTAATTATATTGGTAATTTAGCAGCATGGTGTACAAATCTTCTGCTTTATATAAAAGTAACAAAATAAAGAATACTTTGGAGATTGATATATTTTGAAGGATAAATAACTATAGTTGCCATTAATCCGAGCAAGCCAGCAGGATTCCAGTCCTTGCAGCATTTCCTAAATTATGGGATTCAGAATTAGATAAGGGGGGCCTGCTATTTTACAGGACAGATAACAGTTGAAGTAAACGTGCACTGGATAACAATCTTTAGGCAATTGAGGGAATATGACCTTGATTCCCCAGTGAAGGTCAGAGTTGCCATTATGGACGCTATGAACTTGCCCAGTGTATTACACTTATAGGGATGCATCTAAAGATTAGCCACTCCACATACTAACTAGTAGGTTTCCACCCACGTTTGGCCTCTGTCCATATTCATTTCCTGTTACATATGAGATATGCCCAACCCACCAAAGCATTACTTTTACTTTAACTTTGTTTTTGAGGCAGAAACAAGGAAATCTGAATTTTTACATCTGGTAGTGCCCAAAGTGCTACTGGCCTGAAAATCTAGCATTATATATACCGTGCTACATCAGGATAGTGACATAACCTAAAGCTGCTGTTTTTTTATCTTCTGATAACATTCTCCATGCTACACAATGGTCTCCGTCATAGCCAGAGTTAATAACCCGGAATTGCAGTCTCACCAGTACCTCACACTGTAAGACCTCAAAATTGGGTGACATTTTACCTGTCAGAGTTGCTGGACAAAACCTATGTCAGACAACTCCAAGCAAAGACGCTGCCTGTGATATAATAATATATGTCCCGAAATGGGAAAACTGCAATATATCACAGTAAAAACTGATCCCCATCAATCACGTATTATATTCCAATCAACATCTTAATTCTGAAACTTAAAAAAAAAAAAAGGATTTACATTTTTCTTTTTTTCTGCACAAACCGCATTTCTTTTTTGCCATTCAAAAAAAGATAAAATATTACAACACAATGCAACGTAACAGTTTCAATGACAGATAGGTACAATTAAAAGCAACGTGAAAGCTGAGATGCACACTGAAGGGTTGCAGCATATCCTCTACAGAGCTAAACAAGGTCCGCTAAATCCCTAGTATTTTAAACCTACATTTGCTGACACCATCACAACATTTGTACATGCTAATTATGGTCTATATTTTACATATAGAATATAGTGCTCTCTTCACTACTGAGTTGCATGCCATTGGTTCCATACAGTAAGGTCGGATTTCTGCTGTGTGCAGATCATCCCTGTTAAAATATATGCCAGATTCTGGTCACTAGCATAGAGAATGCATGCTACAATTATTATACCAACATCCTTTTTTGAGATATGAGTTATATTAGCATAACAATAATGCAGATATAGGCATTGCTTAAAAAAATATTTTGGTTACTTTCAATTAAAATTCAAATTGTCCAGTAAAGATTACAATATTGAATAGTGAATAATTGCTGTGAACCTAGTACTAAGACCTATACCTGAAGCATGTATAACTACATAATACATTAGCAATATTCCACAAATTAAAACAGGTGACAATGCTGATCAGGATCTAATCAGGAACGCCAACAGAAATTGCAAAGATACACTACTCAATTTAAAGTGGTGAGAGATACAGCAGGGCATTATAGGAGAATTAAAAAAATTAAAAAAAAAAAACCCAACAAAAAACAATAAATTAATCTTAGATTTAAAAATATTAATTTATTGTGCATCAAAGAGCAATTCTGTAATATTTATTTATATAGTATGCCAAGCTGTCCTGGCACAGCCAGGGCATATGATGCAGATTAAATTAATCCCCATGCAGCTGTGCAAGGTGGAGTCACGAGGATGCATGAAAGCATACAGCATTATGGTTTGCATGCACTCCTAAGGCACTTTTAAAGAAGACGTCCAAGCATACAAGTTGGGCCATCAAGGAATAAACTGCTGCTGAGGCATGTTTTATTAATGTTTACCTCCGCAGAACTTGCCAGCCCAGTAAGTGCTTCAATTGCATTTACTGGGGTAAGGGGATGGGGAACTGTCACTAAAATATTACAGTTCTACTTTAAAGGGCTTATCAACAAGTAAAAATGTAACCATATACATGGCTTCAGATAAGTCATAATTTTCCTTGCAGACAGAGGTCATTAGCCAGATTAGAAGAAAAGTGTTGGATTGCAGGTACATTTTTTTAATTTTTTTTAAATTTTAATAGGTTAATTAAGGGGGACCAGGCCAATAAGGGTTATTATTAAAACACTGTTTTTGTTTGGATTAACTCTTTAAGTATTTTCTGTTCTGTCAAGATATGTGAACTTTCACATCAATAAAAATTCACAATACAGGTTTTTATTTTTTACTTTATTCATTGTCAATTTGAATGCTGTTAGTAATGTAAGAATTTTGTGAGGGGTCGCTTTAAGAAGACGCGTTGTATTTGGTTTTTCAAGCTATTACTAAATATTCCTAATTATTGCTCTTTTAAAGTTTTAGGTGGTTTATTTATTCTGATAATATAAACAATACCTTAATTAACATTCCATTATGTGGTTTACTCATGAAAAAAAAGAAAATAATGGAGCTTAAGGGGACACTCTGGGCACCATAACCACTTCAGATTGATGAAATTGTTATGGTGAGAGGATGTCTAGGTCACAGGCTTACCTATAGGGGCTAATAAACCTTTAATGAACTATTTAACCCTAAAGTCTTCAGTCTGGCGCTGTTTAGTTTCAGTCCAATGCTTCAATCAGGAAGCCTTGAACTGGCTATTACTGACACTTTCAGACTATCAGTAATTCCTTATTTACAAAATGGAGTGAACAAGGTATATATATGTTTTAATCCCTGAAGGTAGGAAGGTAATATTTGCACTTGCCCATAACATTGGTGCCAGGGACATCCTCGTACCATAGCACCTTCATTCAGTTGAAAATTTTATTATGCCCAGAATGTTCTTTTGAGATGGAGTATAAAGCATAATTAAAAGGAAGTAAGGTTATTTTGACTATATGATAGAAGAGTGCATGTTTTATTTTTTTTATTTTTTATTTTATTTTCATTTTCTTAAAAAAATATATATGTGTTGGCTTGCAAAATAGAAATAATACACTGCAGGAAAGAAAATGTAATTAAGCTCTGATAGAGCAATAATTTGGAAAACAATTGACATGGGGCAACAGATAAGGTGAATGCACAACATGCTATATACTAGATAGCAAAAAAACTAAATAGGACTACTGTTATTTCAGTTAAAACCAACATACAAGCCACAAGCATCCCTTTTGTGGACATTAGTAAGAAGTGAAGAAACAGAAACCACTATTTTTTTTATGAGTATTATCTTGATATCACATCCACGTCCTAGCTATTCTAACTGAAAACATTTTCAGGCAAATATTTGCTTTAAAAAATAAAAATAAAAAATGATATATCACGGTGACCCACCAAAGCAAAAAAAAAACAACAACTTTAAACTTGTTTGCAGACTGGTATTTTGACTTAGCATTTTGGACGGCTGGATATTAAAGAGACACTCTATGCACTAAATCCCATACAGCTAGTTATTGTTATGGTGCAAGGAGTCTTTGTTCTATCCCCTGGTTTTCTGTGAAACCATTTTCTCTTTGAGTCTGCTGGACAGGTTAGCCTATCATTGCCGTCTAAGTCTGCCTTAGTGGCTGCATTGTGTCATTTTTCTGTCAGACAGCTTGAAAACATTGACCTTTAGTGCTTCCATGCTTAGATTGTCTCTTTAATCTTTGTGGTTAAATCCAGAATTTATTCACCCGTTTTATTAAGTGAACATAAGATCAAATAATATAATGATTCCAATCAAAAACAGTTTGACTACTTACAATGGGAAGAGGAGTGTCATGGCACTCCCAACACCACGACCACTACAGAGAGCTGTAGTGGTAAATGGGCTTGGAGTTTTCATTTACTCTATAAATGTGATAGAAATTAAATTGTAAATATTATTGATTTTCTTTTGAAGAAATAATTCTGTTATATACTAAAGAACATAGAGTGTGAAGTCTGTTATCAGTGCTGACTACATGTACCTGAGGGTAGTAAACTGTTGGGTACAGTTCGCTATTTTCACTGTACACAAAGCCATCTTTCTACCCATGCCTCGCTATGGATATTCTTAACATTACAAGGTGTGAACAAAAAAAAAAGATGCTTTCGAGTTTGTCTGTTATAGATATTACATAGCTTCAACAATGTAAAAAGCCTGAACTTCTCTTGCCCTTTTGAGGGACCATGTTATACACAGATCTTCATAGACAGTTTTTGATTATATCAACAAGTCAGATTATCTGAACCAGATTGTCTGCCATATAAATCTCTTACATAGAATCCCTCTAAAAGTGAGATTTTTTTTGTACGGAATTCTACATCAGAATATTGGCAGATAAAATGTTAACTACTAATATCCTAAATAAAACGGTCATGTATGTAAAATTATAAATAAGTGGTGATAACACTTACATTTTTGCCTGCTTAACAATGTCAACTAATGACTAATCACGGTTATGTAACCAATGTATAAACCGAGCACTAATAGATTAGGAACAACGCATGACAATTGTCAGCATGGTGCGGCTTAGCTTGAAATGCAAAGAACTTTAATAAATAAAACTTCTATTAAAAAAAAAAATAGGGAAAATATATGAAACCTCCTTTGGCAGTAATAGCTTCAATTGGTCCACTAGTCTGACAAAATAATCAGTCCTTTTCTTCATTATTTGAGTAAATCCACCGCATTGCCTGAAGTTCGTTCACTTGTGACCAAGGTATGCTCCTAAGGTGATGCAAGCACCAACTACTGCAAGACTCAGTATTGTCTTGATGGAGAGCCAGGTTGGATCAAACGGGGGTCTGATACTGCTGTCATACAATTCCACAAAAGCATCCTAGAAAGAAGAAAACGAAAAAAAATGAAAAATTAACTAGGTGATAGACATAAATACAATATATTTATATCGAATACATTTTTTGTCTAATTTATATTTTAATTGCTCAATATTAAATCCTCCTTATTCTCGTCAGCCATCTGATTTTCACTCTGTTTCTCATCATGCCAGATAAAGCATGACAATAGCAAAGCTGGCCCTAAACATTAAAGGAACACTATAGTCACCTAAATTACTTTAGCTAAATAAAGCAGTTTTAGTGTATAGATCATTTCACTGCTCAATTCACTGCCATTTAAGAGTTAAATCACTTTGTGTTTATGCAGCCCTAGCCACACCTCCCCTGGCTATGATTGACAGAGCCTGCATGAAAAAAAAAACTGGTTTCACTTTCAAACAGATGTAATTTACCTTAAATAATTGTATCTCAATCTCTGAATTGAACTTTAATCACATACAGGAGGCTCTTGCAGGGTCTAGCAAGCTATTAACATAGCAGGGGATAAGAAAATCTTAATTAAACAGAACTTGCAATAAAGAAAGCCTCTTTACAGGAAGTGTTTATTGGAAGGCTGTGCAAGTCACATGCAGGGAGGTGTGACTAGGGTTCATAAACAAAGGGATTTAACTTCTAAATGGCAGAGGATTGAGCAGTGAGGCTGCAGGGGCATGTTCTATACACCAAAACTGCTTCATTAAGCTAAAGTTGTTCATGTGACTGTAGTGTCCCTTTAACCTTGTCTGCACATTTAAATGCCCTGTAATTAAACTGCATGCACACGCAGTAACATTGTATATACACATTGTACTGGAAAAGATTGACTCACATAGTATTCACATTTTTATTTTTTAAGTGTCAATTGACCATTTTCCATCTAAATTCGAAGACGTTATCCTTCACTGTATTTTGTAACCTCACAGTTTCAATTGTGTTAGTGTGTGTACCTCTACTAGAAGGCTGTTCCAGTATCAACCCTTAATTAATGCTTCTTCTTTTCATTCTAGCATGCTCCTTTTAAAGTATGCACATGTGATAATTTCACAGCTGATGGTCAATTGTTTTATATTACTGTTTATTTTTCCGCTTTTTTCCCTGGTATTTTAAAATGTTTTTTTTCAATCTTTTATTTTGTATTATTTTGTATTGCTTATGATGCGCTGATTTAATATTGAAGATGAATGATAAAAAAACAAACAGCCAAAGAATGAATCATGTGGCTGCTAATCAACTACAAAGCATGTAGACAGAGATAAGAAGTTTAATTTGTATTCACCAAAACTGTAGAATGGGGAGCACACTTTAACTAAGCGACTTACCTTTCTCCTGTTTCCTCTTTCTCTCCTGAATCTGTTCTTCTATTCCTCATTTCTGATCTATTTCTCTTTAAAACAAGGATGGTTTTGTCTTATGTGTTCTTCCTACGCCGGACAAATCTTGACAAAGGGTGGAGCTTAAGGTAAGTTTCACTTCTTTGTCATGGTAATAAAGAGTGAGGCCTTAAGCTCCACCCTTTATCAAGGCTGCCAAGTGTAGGAAAATACTACTTTGTATTATGTTTTAAAGAGAAATAGACACAAAATCAAGAAAATAAGAACAGGGAGAGAAGAAGAAAAAATAGGAGGAAGGTAGGTTTGATGTGACAGAGCCATTTTTTGTCAATCTTTCTTTTATTGAGGCAAAGTATAACTTTACAGAATAAAGAAGATGGGTTGTAGCAGGTGAGTACATGTCAGGTATACAGTATTAGTATACCTTATAACCTTGAGCATATCAGCCTCTTTTTTAATATTATACTGTAGCGGACCATTGGTAACCCGCCAGGTTACCTCCACTAATTCCTTCCCTCAGCCACTCTGAAACCACTTAAAGTATAAAGACACCCCTTCCTCCAGTAACTGGACGACACACAGCTCTGAGAGTACAACATGATTTTATTGTGCCACACACGGCTTTTATGCATAACCCCCTGCAAGGGGTCTTCCACACAAACAGAGAGGGGTGCCCATCCTCTGTGCCTGGGATCCATGGCGCGGGAAAATGATCTAGTTTCTTTGTCTCCCAGGTACAGAAAGCCCGCAAAAATAGTCAGTGCCCCAAAAACGGCCCCACCAACCTCAGGAACCCACTTCTTCTGGATATCGCGAGATACAGCACAGTCTGCAGCTCACACCGGGCAGAGCTGCAGACTGGAGACAAAGACCAGTGGACCACCAGGGAGAAAAAAGGTATTTCTAACACCCTCCCTCACTGTCACCAGTCACCTCCTCCCTCAGTCACTGTCACCAGTCACTCTGTCACCATTTACATGACCAGGCCTCCGCTGCCACAGGTAAAAGGCTTTTCTTTCTCAATGTATCAGAGTCCTCTAGGAAGCTCCATGTCTTTGGCTGAGATCATTGAGATCAACGATCAGCCATTCCAATACTTTCCCACATTAAAATACTGTGCTGTGCCAGTCGCATGGTCTCTCTGAGACCAGCTAATTGACATAGTGGAGTTAGGTTAACCCTGCAATGTTATAGGAATGGCAATGTTTTGAGCTGCAGGATTAAAACAGGGAGGAGACATCGCACCCAGACTACTTCATTGAGATGCATTGGTCTGGATGCTTATAGAGTCCCATTCAGTAACTTTTCATAGGTGCCCTTATAGCAGCACCCTTTTTACATTGCTAATTATTGTCTATTTTCTAAGGTAACATGCTACAGCTACAGTTGGCAGGAGCAGCCTAGATTTTCACTTTTACTTACATTGTCCCTTTTCATTTACTTATATTTTTTCAGACATCCTGATTAGGTCAACTTCCGAATCTTGTTTGAACAGACTGCTACTATTTATCTTAGACTCCAAGCTGCTTTAAATAAACACAAATCAATTCAGCATGTTCATTGGTATGAAAGCATTCCATCATGATACATACTTCTTTAATGAAATTGTACGCAATGAAAACCACGCAGAATGTAGAAACAGAGTAAGGAGAGTCTTACAGTATTGTTAGAGGAATATACATTTCTTAGCAAATTCATGTGACCTGAGTCCCAGTACTAAATGTCAATAGAATACTTCACTATTACTTTATATTAATCACATCTGATATAAAAGAACGTTCCTAAGATGCTCTCCATAAAATAAGCTAAGAGCATTATATATTGCAGCTAAGATCTGTGTATTTTAGAGACTAATTGCACACACAGATGTTTTAATCAGTGAAACGTGGAGAACATATGGATTCAATTCTACACACTAACAAAAGAAAAAGGCTATATCAGTCTGTACAAACCACGATGAAAAGTTCAGACATTAGGTAACAAAGAGATTTAAAAATACCAGGTCTGAGCTCACACAGACTTGAGAAAGCCCAGAATGGCATTTTTTGTCAAATACGTGATCTTTTCCCCACTGAACATGTTGCCCTAACCTGTTGTGTTTTATTGTATGGAATGCCATATAACAGCTCTGTTACATTTGAATGAGCAAATATCTTTACATCATGATTTATCTTCCCATTATATTCAACCATATACACTGTGCCACAGCATTTTAAGTTTAATGCCACTTTAAAAGTGGCTACTAGGGTTAGGGTATGACTTGGGTTAAGAATTACTAGGGTTATGAAATGGTTATTGCAGGTGTAGAATTTAGGGGGCTATTTATACAAGTTTAGGACATACTTGTATCGAAGATGAAGTAGAATCTAGAGATTTTTTACAGAGTATCACAGTTTGGTTAGGGTGGTTTATAGGGGGTATAGCTCTCTACTGTACAACCATTCAAAGTAGATAAAAAAAAGTGTTGGGTGCACCACTATACCTTCACTTTAAAGGACCACTATAGTGCCAGGAAAGCATACTCGTTTTCCTGGCACTATAGTGCCCTGAAGGTGCCCCCACCATCAGGGCCCCCTCCCGCCGGGCTCTAGGGGCTGAAAGGGGTTAAACTTACCTCTTTCTCCAGCGCCGGGCGGGGAACTCTCCTCCTCCATAGCGGCGTCATCGGCTGAATGCGCATGCGCGTCAGGAGTCGCGCGCATTCAGCCAGTCCATAGGAAAGCATTGTCAATGCTTTCCTATGGACGCTGGCGTCTTCTCACTGTGAAAATCACAGTGAGAAGCGCGGAAGCGCCTCTAGCGGCTGTCAATGAGACAGCCACTAGAGGCTGGATTAACCCTATTATAAACATAGCAGTTTCTCTGAAACTGCTATGTTTGTAGAAGAAAGGGTTAATCCTAGCTGGACCTGGCACCCAGACCACTTCATTAAGCTGAAGTGGTCCGGGTGCCTATAGTGGTCCTTTAAAGCAGCGGTCATGGGGGGATGCAGTGTCACTTGCCAAGAATAAGACACACTCACCTAGAGCATGGCAGAGATGAGATGTGGAAAATGCATGTCTCCAACCTAAGTAGACAAATTGGATGGCTGCTGAGGAAGCACACCCATAGTACGCCCAAGTAACAATGGTACCACATCACTGTAATAAAATTGGATACCAGCGGGTGAAGGCATGGAGTTTGTCCCTGACATATAGGTTTGCTCACAAGTGACCTCAGTTGCTGCAACTACAAACATAGGCTTTGTATACCGCTTCCTCATAATGCACAATTTGCTTTCATTTTTGTTTTTGTGTTTTTTGTACAAAATGTAAAAATGATGCCGTAAACAATGTAAACTCCATATGTCAATGTATTTTTTTTTTTTTATGGTATCTGTCTTAAATAAAGAATTTAAAAAAATAATAAAATGTATTCGTGGATTAACTTTTGTGCATTTGTTTTATTAACGCTTTGTACAACATCACCAAATATGTTGACACTTTAAAGCTAACACCTCAGCAAAAGGAATACTGTGTGGGGGCATTGCAGATACAATTAGGCAATAGGTAAGAACATTTATAGTTGAATTAACACGTCCCCCAAGATTTGCGCCACTAGATTTTTCTTGAGACCGGGATTTTAAATTGCTGTTTCAGTTCCCCAGTATGAACAGCTCTCTTTTGGCATTCATGGTACGGCGTCCCCAATCCATTTTATATTCCAGCCTTTTTTCTCTTTGGTGCTGTAGTCTGCTGGGCAGCCACTAGAGGGAGCAGGTTTGGCCAGCTAAGAAAATGTTTGATGTCTTTTTACTGGATGGGAAAGGACAAGTGCTGCTATTGATTAGCATTTTAGCACCTATTTGCTCTCTCAGCATACTTTGTACTAGGATTTCTCTGGGGGCTCTTTCTATGGATTCTTATCCTTCTGCACATGCTCTTCTTGTTCTTCTCTTCCTATGCTTACCCTGTGTCCATGTCTACTTAATGTCTTGTCCTATCTTTGACTGATATCCCGGCTCTATAGCAAGACGTAACTGAATGTGCGACTTATGTCTAGCATCAAATATTATCACAACCACCACGGCATATCTAGGAGCTGCTGTTGGTCTGATAACACTTCCCCCAAGGCTTCCTACAACTGCTTAGACCACCTTATAGGCTTCAGGTACAAAAGTATTATTACTGGCATTTAGAAAGCGCCGACATCTCCTACAGTGATGTACAGTTAGGAAAAAAGACAGTAGAATATACACTGACCAATAAAAAAGGTAGAGAGGGACCTGCCCTTGAGCTGAGGTCTGCACGGTGAATAAATTGTATCTCAATCCAGTAGTAAAATGCAGGAAGAAATAAGGTAAGCCCACTAGCAATAAAAGTTATGGGAATTAAAGGTATGGAAAAAGAACACAAATAGACAGGGAGAAGATAATACTGAACGCATTGTAACATATATGGACCAGGAGCCATAATGAGGCCTCAATGATTTTGTCAGGGGTAGGAAAGATCTTGGCTGTATACCCAGCTAACAGGATAATATGATCCAGGTGTCTGGTGGTTAATGAGTAGCTTGAAGCCTGTATACATAGAAACTGCACATAAATCCAACAAAGTTAGGGTTAATGAGGCTGATGACAGCCAGCCAGATGTTGGATCAAATCCACTTGGATAGTCACCCTGCCTGTTCCTGGCAAGCAACTATCAAAATACAGCGCTGGGAAATCTTGTGAAAGAGGTGGATTATTCAGATAAAGTATTTCATGGAAGAACCATAGACTTATTGAGGGTTCATAAATATTCTCAGTAATTTGCTTCAAAATAAAACTAGCCAATTAGAGAGCATGATACAATTTTTGCAACAATTATCAAACTGTTCCCAAATTAATGTATTTTTTTACGTAACTTCTCCCAACTATATCAGGGCAACCTGGGGGATCCCGGTGACTATCCTTTCCTTCATACATATGAATATATCAACTATTTTATCCCATACCGGGATATATATTTAATCAGGGATTCATCAATACAAATATACTTTTAGGTGGTATAAATTGTGGCAAATTGTATGTTAAAGTGAGAAATTAGGGGGCATATTTTAATTAGGTGATTATACTGCGGATGACCTTTGGGGGGGGGGGGGGGGAGAGCACTTCGTATTGTCACTGAAGAGCATAAATGGCAGTATGGCTTCATACCTAGGAAAAAATTAGGTTACTGCATACTGGGTTTTTGTACCAGCACATCCTAATACTGGGCTTTTTAATTATGCCCATTAGCTAAGTTAGTGCCCGGAATTGCTTCAATTCTGGTACACTGTTGGGCTACCCGCTTTCTTTTCTGGCAACAAGAGAACCTTGATTTTGGGCCAGTTCCTTCTAAGTGTTCATGTTAGCCTGGGTGACAACCTCACCTGAGATATCACGCCCAAGGATAGCTGCATAAAATCCAGCGAGCTTCAAGTCAGCCTGAATTCTAGGAGTGGCAGGAAACTCAGGGATGTCAAGTGTGAAATTATTATGGGGTACCAAGTTATTAGCACCATAAGAGGTGCCAGGGGAACCAGCAATTTCTGTAGCGACCTGCAGTATCTGGCAGAAAGTGGTCACCAGTGTTACTCTGTGAGGGGGTGTCTATTCCCTCTGAGTCGGCTTTTAAAATGATATAGGCCACCCCGGCACTAAACCACCTAAGCATGGTGTACAAGAACTTAAACTACGTTTTTTTTTGTTTGTTTGTTTTATTTATACACAAAATTCCCCAATTTCCTAAAAACTTACAGCCACTAGAGCTAATTAAATCACAAATTAAAAAATAAATCAATTAATTAAAAAAAAAAAAAAAAAAAAAAGATCACAGTAAAATAAAGTGATCAATATGAGGATGCCTGCAGGAAGTGTTCAAAGGGCAGGGAAAGAGTTATTTTATTTTTTTTTAAAAAAAATAGGATAAAGGGGGTTCAGACACTTTATAACACTTTTTAGTTTGCCTGTCTCTCTACACTTCACAACTCACAACATGAGTCCATACACTGTGATCACTGTGACTGACCGTCACCGATATTACCTACCTAGAGATTGTTTTCATGGCAAAGGTGTTCCCTGATGGCATTGGCCTCTTTCAGTATGATAATGCACCCTGCCACGCTGCAAAAATCGTCCAGGAATTGTTTGAGGAACATGGCAAAGAGTTCAACAAATCGATTCTCCTCGCAACTTGAATTGAAGGACCTGCTGCTAATGTCTTGGTGCCAGATACCATTCACAAAACCTGGCTAAATAGTATGTACAATACTACATACATATGTACAGATGCTTTGGATCTCTTTGGAACCAGGTAAGATAATTTCTGTGAATTCAGACAATTAGTTTGATACCAAACAAATATTTAATACCACATCTAAAATGTCAAAGTATACATTCTAAGTGTTGTCTCAACAGTGACAGCATATCTGATAAGGCAGGTAGCAATAAATATAACAGTAGTAAAATTCCTTTACCATGTTTGGTTTACAAACAGGAAAATAAAATTTGCCTTAAATGATATACTATTTCAGGTAATAGCCAGACAACAATATAGGTCTTAGTTAAAGGATCACTATATGGTCAGGAACACAAACCTGTATTACTGATCCTATAGTGTTAAAACCACAATCTAGGCCCCGTGGGCCCTTCATTCCTCCATGGATATAGCAAAATCGTACTGTATTCAAGCCTGAAGCTTTAAATCTGCATGCTGTTTGCCTCAGAAAAACAAGCTGTCTGCTGACATCATCAGAGGTGGTGGCCTGATCCAATCACAATGCTTCCCCTTAGGGTTGGCTGAGACTGACAAGGAGGCAGATCAGGGGCAGAGCCAGCATGATTCAAACACAGCCCTGGCCAACCAGCATCTCCTCATAGAGATTAATTGAATCAATTAATCTCTATGAGGAAAGTTCAGTGTCTGCATGCAGAGGGTGGAGACACTGAATGTTTGGATGCATTTTAGGCAGCCATGACCCAGGAAGGATCTCTAACAGCTATCTGAGGAGTGGCCAGTGAAGTAATCACTTGGCTGTAATGTAAACACTGCTTTTTCTCTGAAAAGACAGTGTTTACAGCAAAAAGCCTGAAGGGAATAATTCTACTCACCAGAACAAATTCAATGAGGTGTAGTTGTTCTGGTGACTATAGTGTCCCTTTAACCCCTTAAGGACCAAACTTCTGGAATAAAAGGGAATCATGACGTGTCACACATGTCATGTGTCCTTAAGGGGTTAAATGGACACTAAAGTCACCTGAACAACTTTAGCTTAATGAAGCAGTTTTGGTGTATAGAGCATGCCCCTGCAGCCTCACTGCTCAATCCTCTGCCATTTAGGAGTTAAATCCCTTTGTTTATGCTCCCTAGTCACACCTCCCTGCATGTGACTTGCACAGCCTTCCATAAACACTTCCTGTAAAGAGAACCCTATTTAGGCTTTCTTTATTGCAAGTTCTGTTTAATTAAGATTTTCTTATCCCCTGCTATGTTAATAGCTTGCTAGACCCAGCAAGAGCCTCCTATATGTGATTAAAGATCAATTTAGAGATTGAGATACAATTATTTAAGGTAAATTACATCTGTTTGAAAGTGAAACCAGTTTTTTTTTCATGCAGGCTCTGTCAATCATAGCCAGGGGAGGTGTGGCTAGGGCTGCATAAACAGAAACAAAGTGATTTAACTCCTAAATGACAGTGAATTGAGCAGTGGAATGATCTATACACTAAAACTGCTTTATTTAGCTAAAGTAATATAGGAGACTATAGTGTTCCTTTAAAGCAGCCACTTAAAACGTACCATGCTGTAATCAATCATAGCACCTCTACTGGGTAACCATTGCATGCATCCACTACACACACACATCTCATTAGTTAACTATATTTTAACAATCGTGAAGCTGCACAGGTAAACAAGTGAGCAGCTCAAGCACTGTGTTACCAGGCTTTCTCACTGAGTAAAAAGAAAAAAACAAACTTCGAATTGCAGGTTAGTTTCAGCCCTTAGTTAAGATATAGGTATTTGTTATTCAAGATATTGCTTTCCCAATAGTATATTGTCACAAACTAATTATGCTTGTTCTTTTTGTCTAAAATTAGTACAATTCTAATAAAAAACAAAAATAAATATGCAGCTTCAGTTGGTCTGTATGTATTGTTGCGCTGTTACAAGTTTTGAGATGGAGACGTTCGTTGTTCTATCAGCTTCAAAGATCAAGATAGCCTCAGTCATAAGATGTGATGCCTTAACGCTATGTCTTTTCAGATTTGAAACTGGAAAATCACAGATCAGAATTTAGTGTGTAGGAAGGAACCACCTGCGAGACATTCTGTCAGCCACTCAAATAGTTAAAAAAAAAAAACACTAACTAAAAAGATGTTTTTTTTTTTTAGTTTTTTTTTTTTAGTTTTTTTTTTTAAGTTTTGTTTGCATTGGAATGACCAGTTTGGGTAACATAACAACTTAATTGAAATAAACTTGTTAGGGTGCCAGAAGGTCCCTGCCTCTGGTTCACCTCTATGGTTTAAACTGTTTATGAACGTTTTAATCCCAATGTCTGTGCTCCAACGCCAGGAACACACTTGCCCCTTGCCCTTCCTTAAATGATAGATAATGGAAAGCTCAGGCAATATTGGGCATGGTTGCCGCAGATTGGCTTAGAGTGATCAGCTGATGCTCTAAGGCTAAGCCAATCAGTAATTTACCATTTATAAAAAGTGTGACAGTTTAAATCCTAAACATGAGCCAGCACAATATTAACTTAATTTCGATGTAGTTGTTATGCTGCCCAAACTGGTCTTTTAATTTTCAACACTGCTCAATTAAAGTGACCAAACAGTAAGACATTGAGGCTTTCTATGCGCGAATGATATCACTATGGTGTTTCTGATGTTATGCATGCGCAATGCAGGTTACTATAGAAGGGCTGTGAGAAAGTGTTGCACTCAGGTACAGATCGTACCAAGTGTCGCAAATCGATGCATGGGTGGCTGTAGCAAAAGACCAGGTGCTTCAGCCCAAGGGTAAATTGTATGACCCTTCACCATATGCATTAGAATAACATAGTGGAAGCATGTTGGAGCCATCTCCCATGAGTTCTATGAAGGTAAGTGACATTTACATACATACCTCCACCATACGTTTCCTTCAAATTAACTACGGTGGGTACCTAGACTTAAAGGGCACCTGTAGTGCACAAAACAACTTTGACTCCATATAATATTCCATCTATATATTGTGCTATCAGTTTTGCTAGCAAATGTATAAATTGGAATAAAAACCTATTTGAAAATGACCCCCCACCAATCAATTGATTGATAAAGAGGTCCTTCTGCTCTCTACCCACAGCACTGTGGTTGTTATGGAAACCCATTACCACTTATCTAATGAGATTGAGATGGGGGAATGGAGGTCAAGGTAAGTGTTTATTAGGATCCCTTTAAAGGATGTGGTAGAGTGAGTGTGCTACCACTGGCTAATGACGCCTCAATGACATTGCAGTTAACCTTCCAGCAGCAGCGGGAATAATCTCCGTATGCACACAGTTTCAAACCGAAATGTTGCACATACAGACTACAGGCACCATGACTACTTCAAATCACTCAATTGATTGTGGTGCTCAAAGTAACCATTGTATGTACTACAGTGCAGACATTTTGTAACTAGCTTTAAAACAGTATCATATATACGCATTCCTCACATTGTTTGTTTTGTTAACAAACAATATTAAAAACGCAGAGAAATCACGGATACCGACTCAATATATGCTGCTGGCGCAGGCATTGACGAGCAAGCAATGCGGAAGGCAAGAGGCCTTTAAATTGCCATAATTATACTGGAAAGTCAATTAAAAAAGATCCAACAAACTGTCAATCTGACAGCAAACATTCTGCAGTTCGGCTATACTCGTATATAACACAGCACTGTGAGAGATTTCAGAAGGTAGCTGCAGTGAAAGTAATCACCTGTGGGTTGCAGATTTCATTCCCAGCGCAGTCAGCTCTGCCTAAAATACCAATGACTTGGATTAATAATCACTAATAATAATTTGAGTTGCAATTTGGTTTGTCTAGCAGTTAATTGCAAAGAATATTTGCATTGCGGCACATGGCGTTCTTCTAGAAACACATCTTAAAAAATCTCCATGCAGTTTAGATAAGGCTTTAATGAACTGTGGTTACAGACTTAGTGAGAAAAATGGTCTTCATTGATTGTTTAAAAAAAAAAAAAAAGGGGAAATGTGTCTTCCTGAGCTTCTGAAAGCTGTGTGTGGGTGGTAGGCTGGGCTAGGATGAGGAAGTAGGGACTTCCTTTCTATACCTGAGTAATACAGCTGCCGAAGAAGAGTCATTACTTCCTCCGCTGTCACTGGACAGGATATCCTCATGGGTAGGAATTTGCTGACGGAACCATTGTGAGGATTCCACATACGGTGTGGGAATTCCTTGTTGCAATTCCAATTATCCTGAACAGAGTACACCAATCATGACAGTGGAAAGGGGCTGTTCTCGATTCAGTTCACAAGAGTCATGCACGTTAGGTTATTGACACAGTACAAACCATATAACCAGTACAAACCATATAAACATTAAAACCACTTCCACAACAAGTTTACATAAATCGTTAATCCTTATTTAACCCTATACACACTAAAAGACTAAGAAAAACATGTTGCAGCATAGCAACCAGGTATATTTATTACCATTGCAGGATGGACTGTCTATCAATCTTTTCTTTTCTTTTTCTTTTTTAATCAATTATGATATAAAATGATAGACAGATTACCTATTTAAAATAAAAGTATTATAATTGCTAGATAGTACGCTCAAAGGCAGTATTATCTGTTTATTTTGTATCTGATAAATAAAAACATGAATATTGAAGTTTCCAAAAAAGAGATTAAAGCAATTACAAAGTTATTAAATAAAGTCCATATTATATTAAATTAAAAATAGCTGTGACTATTGTCAAGAGTCAAGAGATGAGAAATTTTACCCTTAAAACTTGCATTTGGGTTTTTATTTGTTACAAATCAGACTTTGGTAAATAACTCTGTTAGCACATCCTCTTGAACCAAAAAGGCAGATGAAAAATACTAATTAAATTTCATTGATCGCAGAAGCAGTGGTGTACTAAGAGGGGGGGTCCACCCAGGGTGCCACTCACTAGGGTGGTGCCCGGGGCAGACTGTGTCGGGGACCAGACACCAGGAGGGGGTCCGGCGGCTTGCTCGATATGCCGCAGGGTGAGATGCCCCTCTTGTGCCCATCGCAGACACTGGTCTGTAGCTCCGCAGTGTGCAGAGCTGCAGACCATGTGTCTTGCGAGAGCTGATCAATCAGAGCCTTGCTGCGGGTTACCACGGCAATGCTCTGACTGGGTCTCACGAGACACATGGTCCGCAGCTCTGCGGAGCTGCAGACCGGATATTATGGCCACCAGGGAGCCCACCAGACCACCACGGAATTAAGGTATTTAGTCCGTCCCCCCCTCTCCCCATCACCCCCCTCCCTCACATCATCTCCCTCTCTCACCACCCCCCTCTCACCATCACCCCCCTCCCTCTCACATCAACTCCCTCCCGCTCCCCATCACTTCCCCTCCCTCTCATATCACCCCCTTCCTCTCATCATCACCACCCTCCCTCTCATCATCACCCTCCTACCTCTCATCATCACACTATCTCCCTCTCATCATCACCACCTTTCCCTCTCATCATCACCCCCTCTCCCTCTCATCATCACCCCCTCTCCCTCTCATCATCACCCCCCTCTCCCTGTCACATCACCGCCTCTCCCTCTCACATCACACCCTCTCCTTCTCACATCACCCCCTCCCTCTCATCATCACCCCCTCTCCCTGTCACATCACCCCCTCTCCCTCTCACATCACACCCTCTCCTTCTCACATCACCCCCTCCCTCTCATCATCACCCCCCTCACACCATCACTCCCTCTCACATCACCCCCACTCCCTCTCATCATCACCCCCTCCATCACAGTATTACTCCCCCCCCCTCTCACCTTCCCACCTCCCTCAAACCATCATCCCCTCCCTCTCACCATCACCCCCCTCCCTCACACCATTATCTACTATACAAGCACACACACTGCATCCACTACACAAACACACTGCATTCACTATAGTAACACAAATGTCTGTGTATCGGTATGTGTGTTGGTATATGTGTATCTGTATGTGTCAGTGTGTGTATGTGTATGTGTATGTGTATCTGTTTGTGTGTCTGTGTTTGTATCAGAGTGTCTGTATGTGTGTGTCTATCTGTATGTGTGTCTGTACGTGTATGCCTCTCTCTCTCTCTCTCTCTCTCTCTCTCTCTCTGTGTCTGTATGTGTGTGTGTGTCAGTGTTTGTCTGTATCTGTGTATGACTCTGTTTGTATGTAACTGCATGTGTGTACCTATGTTTCTGTGTATGTGTGCCAGTGTGTGTATGTGAGGATATGTGCATACATCTCAGCATTTTGCCTACACTACACTACACACAAATACAACCCTGCATCCAAATGTCAACACTACATAAAAACACACCACCATATTCAAAAACCACACTACAGAAAAATGCACGCCTGCATTCAAAGGCCAATACGTGCAAACACACCTGTACAATCACTCACACATACTCCATACAAAAACATGCTTACATTCAAACACACAAACACTGCTCGGTGCTAAAAACATTAAAAAAAAAAAAAAATCAAACCTGCAACTAGTTTTTATTCTCATCAGCATTTTCTTCTGAAAAATAGTATTTTGAATTTTAAGCTAGCATTCTACAATTCTTGTACAACTGTGCTCATAACAGGGTAAGTACCAAAGGAAAATATATAGTAGTGATGGTGGCATCAGCATAGCGTTGGGATACATTAGAATACAATACTCAGAGACTAAAATTATTACTGTCACTTGTACAATTACTCTCATTCCTTGTCTTTTAATGCAGACTTTGAAGTATTGTATATTAACCACATCTTCCTCCTTGAATGTACCCCAACCCCAAGAGATTGCCATCTGTCATACTTCACGTTCCATGGCCCAGGAAGGTGGTGTTCTCATAGGTGTGTGTATGTGTGTGGGTGTATGTATGCCTCTGATTATGTTTCGTAGCTAGATTAAGAGTGTGCCATATACCACAATTGCAGGCATGTTGCAGACCTTTCTTCTCAGCAGGAATAGCACAACTTCCTCTAATCAAAACACAAGCAAATGCATGTATTTATATAATATAAACGTTTAGAGATCTTGGTGTTTTCATACAACACATATAATGCAAATAAACATAGCACTATATTTTGTTAACGCAAGAGTAAGTTATTACGCAAATACATTAACTCATGCCTACAGCGTCCCTATAATAATGGAGCTGTTAGGGTACTTGCACAACCCCTGGATAGTTTACCTTGTAATGTCAATGTTTTTATAGTTTTAAAATAATATCAGGAAGTATTACTTTACTGAGAGGGTAGTGGATGCATGGAATAGCCTTCCAGCTGAAGTAGTAGATGTTAACACAGTGAGGGAGTTTAAGCATGCATGGGATAGGCATAAGGCTATCCTAACTATAAGATAAGCCCAGGGACTAATGTGAGTATGTTAATAAATTGGGCAGACTAGATGGACCAAACGGTTCCTATCTGCCGTCACATTCTATGTTTCTAACTATAACCGAAAATCCAGTAAACACTAATCATACATCATAGGGGAACATCAGAACACAATCACAAAACTGATGAAGAACTTCAACATTCGCAAACACTAGGAATGTCAAGATAAGTCCAGTGGTGATAGAGAGGACTAGATCACAAAAAGTAGAAGAAAAAAAGAAGATAATTGAAAATAACAAAATGTTCTTACAAAACTAGTCTAGTTATGCAAACCCACTTTAACCTTTGCATATAAATAACAAATTAATGTTGCATAGAACCTACAGCAGGGCTCCCAGAATGATGCCTGTCTTTTATGGCAATGAAAGATTTGCAGAGCAGCTAAATCATTTACTTGCCAAGAAAAAGTAGCACATGGGGAATTAAAGATGAAAGACAGCGAGATATTCTTTGAATGTCCGATCAAAGGAAATTCCGCACACTCCCCACTTTACTCTTCCTGCACTTTGGAAGTTTAGATAATCTGCTTGGACTTTAGTGGCAGATTACATACACCTATTCTAATCTAGTTAAAGGTTCAAACCCAATCACATACCGTCAGGCTCATTAAAATGAGCCATTGTACTGGGAATTTTTTTTTTTTTTTTTTTAAATGTAGGTCAAAGAAATATAGCAGATTTATATAGGAAGGGGAATGATCAACATTTTACAAAACAATGTTTTTTTTTTTCTATTTAAGCACTTAAAGAGTTAATTGTGTTGAAAATAAAGTACCTGCTCTGTGACTAAAATTACTACTGGGTCTATATCCAAGTATTCTGGTATGCAAAACCGACTTTGTTTTAAAAAGGCATATGGGTGTTTGTGTGTATCTATTTATTTCCATACATTTAGCATAAATCATAACCTATTATTCCAGGTTGACTATTTGGCAATTTTATAGGTTTACTATGTATCTAAGAAATTATAGAGGGCTTCCCATCAACCCATTTAATAATAATATTATAGAGCTTGGCCAAGAATCTTCATGTCCTAAAGGAATTTCCGAGGATCTGGCAGGCTTCAAGACTTGGTAAGATCTGGTGCCTGTTATGTTCATGGGGCATTTGACAGGTTCTGTAAACAGAACATCTACACCCATTGACTATCAGTGGATATATATCAGCTGGTACCGGTCAAGATAAGCTCATCTATAGCTGCCTGAATCAATTTATTAAAACATGTACCTCCCCTGGCGTAATACGGTTCTGGAACGCTATCAAAGACCTACTGACCCAGGTGTTTTCCAGAACACCATATCTAGATTCATGGGTGTATCTCCTAAATAGAACAATTGAGGGATGGACAAGAAGGGAACAGACACTGAAACACAGAATCACCTTAGCCGCGAGACGAGCGATAGCACACACATGGCTACAACAAGAGCTACCACATATAGCAAGTGTGATAACCAGGATCAAGGAAGTCCACTTAATGGATGATCTAACAGCTAGGGTAAGGGGGACAACTGGGGCATTCATGAAACTTTGGGAGCCATAGGAGATCAGTCCCACCGCCCGAGTTAGGCAACATTTTGGGACTGGCCTTGGTGCCTGCGGAGCCGGGTCGTCCTCCCCCCGCACGGTTTGCGCGGCCTCTTTGCTCCTCTCTATCTTTTCTATATCTTTTCTTACTTCTCACCTATCTTTATTCTTTTATGATATCATAAAGGGTGCGCAGTGGAACTGAAAATAATCTCTTTAAGTATGTAAGATCATAGTGAGCAATCCTGGGGGGAGCTACTGTGTCATCCATGTTCAAAATGCTGACACTGTTAAATATACTTACTCATGTTACTGAGGCAAACAAGGTAAAACCTTATTACTACCTACTGTTGTTTAAAAGATTAAAAAAAAAAAAAGGGAAATTTTGGTGAGCCTTGACGGGGCACTCAGTGTGATCTGTTATGATGTCAAAAGACCCTGTATTGGCTACTTCCACATGAAATTGTAATGCACTGCAAAAATAAAGAATTAAAAAAAGAAAAGAAAAACATGTACCTCTTTGTTTGCCAGAGTTTGTGAAGCCCATTACAATGGACACTATAGACACCCAAATAACTTCATCTCATTGAAGTAGAATCATTTTAAATAATCCAACACAATTCATTTTTCTAAGAATTTACATACATTTTACTATAAACCCTGTTTTGCAATGAGTTAAACCACAAGACATGCATGTGTTATTACCAGTACTACAGGCACACTGGCAGACAGAGAAAACAAGAATAAATGCCTTGGGCACAATACTTATAAGTGGCTCATTCAGTTTGGTCCCGCACACCACCCGTGTGTAATTACAGCCAGTATGTTGTTGTATTAACGTTTTTTGAAAGACAGCATTGAACTGATTGAAGTGTTTATTGGCGTTCCCGTACGGGAACCAGCTTTTCGGCTGTTTCATTGGCAAAACAAGATCCCTGTAAGGAAAACACCACCCAGGATCGATTGGGAATCACACATCCTTAATGGGAAACCGTATTTAAGGGAATCTTACACTGTTTTTCTTTTGCAGTGGGTGAAAGGGGCAGCTGTTCAGACAAATAAACTTCAGCAATAAAGCTTCTTACTACTAATAATAGACACAAAAGATGGGAGATGCTATAGGCAGATCTGTAAAATGAGGTCACTGCTGCAGATACATTATTATTAATCTGACTGTAATCCTTCTTTGGATAATGCCAGAAAATTTGAAGTAAATTTTGGATTAATTTGGGAGGTGGGGATGGAGGGAAACTATAAGCAGATGATTCATGTAAATAACAGACATAAAAAAAATGTTATTTTAGATTTATTCACTAAACAGTGAGATGTAATGAGCTGATAACTGAAATACAAGATTCAAGCTCAAATATCCACTGATCACTACTTAATAAATAATTCCTATCCTAGTGTATTAAATGTATATTCCGTGGCACTTCTAAGGTAGATTTTGAAGACATTTATAAAGGCATCATTAGACAAAAAATAAATTGGAGGAAAGTTCTTCAAGAAGAATAATCTCCATGGAAACCAAAAGCATCAGAATGTACATTCTAAAGCCATTCTTAGATCCTTATCCTTTCTTTCCAACAGTACATTTCCTACCTTAGGGTGTTATACTCGAGTCATCATAGCCACAGACACCCCAAGGCTCCATGATAAAAGTCAGCACAGTAAAGAATTAGAATTGTTTTGCGTGCTAATTATATAATTTTGCACTTATTGTCATTCTAATGATCATTGTGGATCCAATTTGTCCTTCAGGTTTATATTGGGCTAGAGGGCTTTTAACAAAGGCTAGCTCAGTTCCTACTGTCAATCACTTCTCGGAGGAGGCTGCTGAAAGCAGTTTTGTAACCATCCAAAGTGAACTTGTGTTTTGTCAGGTCAGCTGAGCAGCATAAGGTCTCGGTCATGCTCAAATTCTATCCGTCCTTCACATAGTTGTCAAAGTGTGACTGTACAATTTCTTGCTCAGGACATACATTTACTAAAATGATATAAAAACTCTTGGTGTAAACTGAATTTTACGGACAGAAATCCTATAGTAATATCCATGGCAAAATGCCAATTTCTGGGACTCTCCTGCCTAAAATATTCTTACTGAACATTCAACTACTGTATATGAAATGAATAACACACACACATCTGTGTGTCTTGTCCTTCATCTATCAATAATCATGTTAATAGGGTGCTGTTGAAATCACAAAAACTACTACAATATACAGGCTTTGATTTGCCTATTTGGGCAAATTGTGATTTGGCTTAGCACTGACCAGCACGCTTGTATATCCCACAGTTTCAAAATGTGCAATGTGTACAACATTTATTGTCAAGTCTAATACAAAAATGACCTTACATAAAGGGATTTAACCACAAAAAATGAATTCAGGGTGCAGGGCCCGACAGCCAAGATGACCGGACACACTTTTCTGTAGCTTCGGCGGGCTGATACCAGAATACTGTTTAATTAGAATCCTTATCACTGCAATTGAACCCCAGCAACTATGGGTCCGGCCTAGTGACAGCTGGAAGCCTTTTTAAAACACAAAACTGCACCTGCATGAATGCTGAAGATACCTAAGGAACTAAGGCTTAATCCCACTGGCTACCTCGGAGGACCGGAAAAACAGCCGATCTCATGGCCTGAAGAGAGACGAATTCTGCATCTATCATGGACCTCGTTGTCCCCTCTCTGGACCGTTGGGGGTTATCCAGGTCTATGGAGGCCTCACCTACTGCTTGCGTACACATAGCGCACATAGTTAGGAGGACCCCTCTGATGAGCTGTGGGCGAAACGCGCACGTCAGGGGCTAGGGGCTCTCGGGTGATCCTCAGATGAGAACAGCATTGGTTCGTGCTAAGACCTAAACATATTTTTGCACTGACCTTTGGATCCCGAGCCCAACTCCGGCTACAATAGTGGGGGTTCATCCTGACCATATGCCTGATTTATTCTGGCATTACTCCCCAGTTCTACAGCAGGAGTTATTCTAATTAGTGCAGATACATCTTTTTCTAGCACTATTTATACACACTCCAGTGCCTCTCTTTGATCAAAAAGCACTGTGAATGTGGACATTAATTGTGCAGACACATTTTTGTCTGTATTAGCTACATATATATTCCATGCTTGTATACACACACAGGGACAATGAAGACTATATATTGTCACATGTAACCAATTTTTTTTCTTTTAGGCATCCTACGGTTACATGTGTATTAGATATTCGATGCAGGTATCTTTTTGTTAACAAAGCATGGTTTACTGCTATAATCATCACTATATGAAGCCTATTTGTTCCTTTGGGATTCTACTCACATTATATACGGTATCTCTATCTTTATAGTTCTAACATCTAGCAACTTTATTGCCAAAACCTTATGGAACTAGGAGAAGGATCCTGAAAACTTTTGAACAGGACCTCCTTATTCAGACCTAGATTGCAGCTTATTTACAAGTGTGAGTTTGTTTTCCCTTTAGGAAAATGTACCTTTATGGTTAATCAATTACTCTATATATTGTGTCATTTTAGTGACAATTGCTATTTACTTTTCTCACGTGTATAGCTAGCATACCATTTATTTTTAACTATACTATTAAAAGCTATATTTTATATTTATATTTTATATTTATATCACCCTCTCCTTCTCTTTCTTTCTCACTACTACTTTAGTCTCCAAAGGGTTAACCCCTATATGAGTGCATTCCCTTGCTTCCAGTCTCTCTTTCTCGTTATAGTATTAACTCTACAGCATTAAAGGGACTCTCCAGGGAGCCCCTGTTTACTCACCTCGTTCCAGCGCCGGGAGCCTCGTGAAGCCGCGCCTCCTATTTAGTCAAAATGACGAAATAGGCGGGCGCGAGCAGGGAGCAATCAGACGCTTCCATTTGGAAGCGTCATTGCTCCCTTGTGCGCATGCGCGGCTTCGTGATAGGAAGTGCCTCTATTGGCCGTCTGAGTGACGTCCACTGGAGGTATTCCTATCAATCAATGTAAACACTGTATTTTCTCTGAAAATACAGTGTTTACATGAGAAAGGCTACAGGGAGCTATAGATCTCACCTGAACAAATACATTAAGCTGAAGTTGTTCAGGTGACTATAGTGTCCCTTTAAGTGCTGTATGTTGTCTCTACTAAGTATGCATTGCTTATACAAAGGCAGTAAAGCATGTGGTTCATTCTAGACGGTCTTGGTGGTTATTAGTATGTCTATGTGATCAACAGTGTGACCTTGTCTCTAAACGTGTAGTTACTTACGGCAAATATATTTTTTAAATTGTGTTGTATTCTTCTACACATCTGTCATATATCATATGTTTAAAACCATACTTGTAAATACTGCTAACACCACAATGAAAAAACAAATTGACAAACAAAATAAAAAATAAATAATTTCAGTAAAATGAAAACTGAATTCAAGAGTTTGACACAAAGTGAACATATCTAACATATCTAGGCCTACAGCTTGTTATATATGCCTAAACGGTTCAATGTGCTTTCACTGATCCTCTGTGTTTACTTAATAAGTGCCCCCCTCCCCCCCAGAATTGCATCAGTTAATGAGAGTGATGATCTTAACTCACTGTACGTTTTGGTCTGGAATAAACCTTTTGCACATTAGTCATTGACAAAATTCCCTTTCACTGCAAGAATACTATGACCATTGACAAGCAGATAAGGATACAAATTCACTTCCTAAAAATGTCCATGTACTTCATGTTTTTTGTGTTTTGTTTTCTGGCAGAACACATTAGGTCAGACAGAAATTTAAGCACTCTTGGTTAACCACCATTCACTCGGCATGTCCTTGTTGCCGCTGAAAATAATGTCTCACAGGATCTGTATTATTTTTTTAGAGGAACGGAGCAAGACATGTCACTCATTTACAAAACAAAAACAATTAGCAAAACAGAGGTGTTTTATACGTATTTCTAAAGCAACGACAATTGCTAAGTGCAAAGGTGCAGCATAAAAAGAAATAAATGAAGGCCTATTCGGTCCTTTTGATCCGTTGTCATCTGTTAAATTTGAGTTATATTAGCATAACATGTGAATGCGTGTTATGATTGATGAGTCTGGCCAAGAGAGGAGCATAGAAAATCCCCAGAGAGCAGGGTAAATAGTCAGATGACAGGATGAAAAACCTCTCACACATGTCATAGATATGACAGCACAGTGGCTTATTCACTAAATAATTCATTACAGTTCCAGTTTTTCATGAAAACAGATTTTTTTTACATTTCTCTGAGAAGCAGTATGTGTATTTTGTAGCTAGCATGGCACTCATACCTGCTACACCAACACACAGACTGCCAGCAACCCAATCGGGTACCTGTGCATGCTCAGAGTGCTGCATTCGTGTTTGTACATGCAGGCGTTCTTGCCTATCAGCAAGCAGGCTCATAACACAACATTTTCAATGATCAAAAGTTAGAATCTTATAGTTAAAGGGACCAGAGTAAGATGTGATCTTACCAAACAAGGAATAGAATTGTACTCAAACCAATATGGAAATAAGGACATATTACTGTGATTTGTATATCGAGTGATACAAATATACACACATACAGATCATCCATAACATTAAAACCACTGACAGGTAAAGTGAATAACATTGATTATATCATTACAATGGCACCTGTCAAGGGTAGGATCTATTAGGCAGCAAATGAACAGTCAGTTCTTGAATATCATGTGTTGGAAGCAGGGTAAGCGGAAAGCTCTGAGTGACTTTGACAAGGGCCAAACAGTGATAGCTAAATCATTGGCTCAGAGCATCTCTGTCTTGTGGGGCGTTCCAGGTATGCAGTGGTTATTACCTACCAAAAGTGGTGCAAGGAAGGACAATTTGTATACTGGCTTCAGAATCATGAGTGCCCAAGGCTCATCGAGGCACATGGAGAGCCAATCTGTTTTAAATATTTTTATTGTTTTCACTATATAAACGCATATATCGAACTGATTTGTAGTAAAGCAAGTAGCTGCCCACGCAGGGGCATAAGCATCAGTAGTTAATACAGATAATCGCCTACGCAGAGGTTCGTAAATCCAACAGCACATATAACGGTTCATGTATTTTAAAGCAGATAGTCGCCTACTTGAAGGCGTGTGTGACTAAACATTTTGAATTCTCACGTTCAAGTACTATGTGTTTGCCTATGTTAACATGTCTTAATTGCTGTATGATGCCTTTAAGGATGCGGTATTAAGTGACATTAATCTAACGCCTGATGGGGCAGCGTGACCGCAATACTTAAGTAAAGCAATTTTAGGTTAAGTATAAATGGTAAGGGTAATGCAATGATCAAGCGTTTCAAAATTATAATAGGGAGCCATGTAATGTTGTCTAGTTCGACCTTAACTGGCAATGCTGCTGCATTCTCATTAGGCTTGGGTGAAGTTTTTAACAGTGCAGCTTATGTACTTTGAGTTGTTCAACGAGACCATGAATAACTAGCTATATTAATAACATCTGAGAGGACTCATATATAACTACTAAATCAATATTATCTGCTCCGCATGGGATCATGCAATACATACAGGCAAGTGTTCCGCCATAACAAACTTTAAAACTTGTATGATAAAAGCGGTGCCTTCGTCTGGCATCATGAGGCTATAGTAAATCCTAGCTCATTAACTTGATAAGCCCTAACAAAACAGGGTCAAAGTATGAACACATATGAACATATAAGTCACTTCGCTGGAGGTGGCATAATGGCATCCGGCATAATGAGGCAGTCTGATGTGGATTTGGCAGCCTTCTTAGTGGCTTTTTTTTTTCCCAGGCCTCTCTCTGATTTGACCTTCCCATGGCTACCTTAGGATGGTTCAGCACACGGTGGGTCTGTGGTACCCCCCTGAGTCTCCCCGGTGCCCCCGGGTATGAAAGTCCCCCTCCTTTCCCCCCCCTAGGCATGTTTCCGTGTCCTTAGTGGGCTCCGCCTCACTGTGGGCACTCGGAGACTAAAGTTGTCCGGCGGCCTCCCCACCTTAGAGTCCGCTGTAAGCTCGCCTCCTGCACCTCCCCAGCTTCAGCAGGGCCTTCCTGGGGCCTCAGTCCTGTCTTGCCTCACCCTCCTCCGGCCGCTTACATGTTGCCGGCACGTGCCCTCCAGCCACCGGTCCGCCGACTGGCCGTGCTTCACAGCCCCATCGGGCTCACAGAGTTGGGGGCTCCCGGACCACCACCAAATCCGGGATTCAGGGCCGGCTCTCCATCGACCCGTCCACCGCCTGGGGGAGTCCAGTCGTGGGTACCGTCGCCCCGGGGGTCCAGGCATCCCAGCGCGAGTTACTGTTTCGTGTTTGTGAGTCGCCTCGTGGGTGCTGGGTATCCGTCGGCTTGTTTAGCTCCGTGTATCGGAGCGTCACGCACCGGGTGTGCCTCCGCCTCCAGCCTCCGAAGTTCCGACTTTTGGGCCGGGATCACCCCCCCGGCCGGATGGGGGGGTGGCGGGGCCGGATCCCTCGGGCGTTACTGGCGCACCATAAGTCTCGCTAGTGTAGCATGGTTTAGGCCTCAGGGGTCGTTGTGTGCGCCGAGGGTCCAGTATGTGCTCGTTCGTTGCACTCCCCGGTTCCTCTCCACCTGATCTCCCCTCTGGTTGCTGTTTTCGGCAGGTAACTCGGTATAATATGCGGGTCTTGCTGTTTTTTGGCTTGTCTCCGCCGGAGCCGTTGTGAGTTGCGGCTGCTCGGCTCGGCGGCCCGGCCCCGCCCCCCTGGAGAGCCAATCTGGTCCGATTACAACTTGCTAAGAAGTTAATGCTGGCCATGATAGAAAGGTGTCATATGCTCTGGGCAATTTTCTGCTGGGAAGTGGTTTGGGTGCCAATTCCCGTCATGCTTAACCCTGCAAGTGTAATTACTGCAGTTTTTATAAACTGCAATAATTACCTTGCAGGGTTAAGTCCGAGTAGACAACCACTAGAGGGACATCCGGGTCCTTAGATTACTTTTTGTCATCTAAACTACGCTGGACATCCTCACGCTATGCATGATGACCTCCAGTGTCACCGGAATCCCCAAAGGAAAGCATTGCGCAAGGAGCATGGGCGGAGCCTGACCCAGCGGATCATCGGGGCTGGATTCAGGTAAGTGTCTAAAGGGTTTTATTTTTTATTTTTTATTATTCTTTATTTTTGCAGTGCAGTTATTAGGTACAAACGGGCTTGAGGTACCCCAACGGCATTCCTCGAGCTTTGTGACATGCTTCACAGGTGGGGTTAAGATAGGCAGTGCACATTTTTTATATAACAGGTACATGCGAAAACATTAAGCTTTTGTTAGTGTATGTTGCATTGAGATGTCAGTAGTTGCTGTGTCTAAGATGTTTTCCCAACCCTGTGCCGTAGAAAGCGGAGCGGTGGAGGTGTTACGAGTGGGCCCATAGTGTGGTGTGTCAGCGTATGAGGTGCCTGAGTGCGTGCTGAAGGTATAGTGCCTGTAGTCGTGTTTTGGAGTGTTAACAAACAGATCCCAACTGTTGCTTAGTGTCTGTATTGAAGGGTGACGTATGGTTACACACTTTAAGCAGGCTTATGTGAGTTCTAGTCTATTTTTCTCTGACAGGTTAGGCAGGCTAGGCAAGCTAGGAGCATATGTATATTGGGTTACTGCGGCAAGTTAGGCAAACATAGGTTGAAAACAGTTATAAATTAGGCTATTCTGGCCAGCAAGGGAGACAGAACATGCTAAAAAAAAAACAAAAACAAAAACAAAAAACACATTTATATCTTAGGCTATTCTGGCAGGCTAAGCAAACGCATCATGTTGAATAAGTAAAAGCAAAACATTTATGCATTAGACCACTCTGACAGGCTAGGGAAACATCTAGCTAAAACCAACTGTATATGCAGTTTTTCTGGTGAGTCAGGAATCGGCAGTGTCCAAGTCCTGGTGGTTGTCTCCATTACTTTATCAGGGCAGGCAGGGTTTTGGTGGCAGCCTGTGGCATCCCACCTCTGCGCGTTCCGTGCCGGCTGTCAGCCCACTCCATTTCGAGGCTGGGTTGTAGAGTCCTTCGCTGCAGGGGAGACAACCGGATAGGAGGCGGCAAAGTAGTGTCGGGTGGGCTCTCGCTTCTCCGGTGTGCTGGAGCGTTTTGTGGGCTGAGAGGAGCTCCGTCGCTGATCGGCTGTCCGCATGTAGTGCGGCGTCTTCATTGCTGGTCGTGGTGCGGCGTGTCACCATCTGGGTGCAAGGTGCAGCATTATATATGGGAGACCAGTTCCCAGATGTGTCAGAGGTTCCCGCTTCCATGCCTCGTTTTGCAGTGTTTTTTTCCGTGGTGCGGGAGCTGGTTTATTGCGGCCTTGAGGCAGGCGTTGTGCTGGGATGCCTTGGCGGGTGTTTACCGGTGGTCGTTGTGGGGTGCTGGTTTGTATTGCTTTGCCGTGTATTGTGGGCGTCTGGGGACCGCATTTTCTCTTTCTGGTTTTGACGCACGTGGCGTCTGCTATCTTAGGTAGGGTGCCCAGGCCGCGGATCAGGCTGCTGATGCTGCTGGGCCCAAGCTGCCTTGAGACTTTCGGGGTCACAAGGTTGAGACCGGGATCACCCCCGCCGGCCCAGAGGGGGGGGGGCAGGGCCAGGTCCTCGCCGGTCCGATCCTCCGGCCGGGCACTGTCAGGCAGGATAGCGGGGCAGCGGCCATCCACCCCGCTCACCGCCGAAGAAGGCCCCATCTGGAGCGGCAGTTTGTCCCCCAGGGGACTGTAACTCGGGGAGTCAGCCTCTCCCTGGGTCCAGTGGTCCCAGCACACGGAACACCGGTGCTGCCGGTCTACTATCCCAGGATAAGTCATGCTTTTCAGGCTTATAGAGTGGGAAAGTGCAGGAGCTGAGGTTGCTTGCGACCATCCAGCACGGCGGTCCGGCCCCGCCTCCGTGTCTAAAGGGTTTTAACCCCTTCAGCGATGTCGGATAGGGGGTGAGAGGGGAGGGGTGGACTCCAGGATTCTACAGTGCCACGAAAACAGGTTTGTTTTCCTGGCACTAGAGAATCCCTTTAAGTGTTGAAAAATAAACAAGGTAATAGCAAATTCTAAATCAAAATTGCTGAGCTGATAAAAAAGTCAAGGGGATATTTTTGTTCACACTATTATCGCCAAAATGTTGCACTTCTTGTGTCAGTTCTCCACAATTAAACGTTTAGTGAACAACCCTGATACATTTAGTTTAGAAGAGGTACTGTTTTTGATAAAGAGCAACATTTGGGTCAGAAAAATTACTAGTGTTTACATTGACATCTTACTAATATATGTTTGTACATTCACCATATTGATATACACAAAACTCAAATAAACCAATCAAATGTTTTGATTTTTAGAGAGCAGACCACCCAAGTGTTCCATATAACACACTTTATACATTCAGATACAGAATAAGTCATATTAAACCTACTGTCACGCAAATGTTTATCAATGGAACACTTTATATAATCACATTTTACTCAGATTTTTGTTTAATAAACTGTACTGAGTGAAACGTTTCCTTTGCTTAGATAAGCCCATGGTGACTGTTAGCTGAGGAAAAAAAAAGTCTACTAGAATTCAGAGCTGATAAAGAAACCAAAGAAAAGCACCAGTGATTAAATGGATTAACATAAACCGTCATTTCAATTTAGCCTTCTCTCATCTCTGAAGACTTAGTATGATTAATAGTATTCAAAGGTTCCGCTTAAGATTTCCACACACAGAACAGCATGCAACATGTAGGTCATTGAATGTTTTTGTTCCAAATATGCTGCGGCTCTATAAATAATTAATTTACAATAATGCTAAAATCTATTTTCACAAAAGATAACTGTATATTTTGAAACAGTTAATTCCACAGTGGAAGTCAGGGCCAGACTGGGACAAAAGGTAGGCCTTGGCATTTCAATAAACAAAAGACCCCTCTCAAACTCCAGGACGTGAGAATTGTGGCTATATTTGGGTGAATTGGGTTAGGCGGTTAGAAGATTTACAATTAGAAGATTAAGGCTATGGTTAGTACTACTGGGGTTTGTGGATTCCAGGTCAGGTTGAGGTTTATGGTTAGCAAAACGTGAGAGGAAAATTAGGGATAGATTAGGAGAATTACATTTAGGGGGTTTAGGGTACCAACGATAGGTTGAGGGCTTAGTAGCACTTTGTGATTGTTTTTTTACTCCATCTCCATTTCCCTACCATGAATTGGAGGGGGAGTCAGTCATCATAGCTCTGGCAAGCAACAATGTTCTTGGCCACATGGCTTTGTTTACTCTTATTGCGATACATGTAGAACACTAAACGTGAGAACAGTTGGCATATGATCACACTTTGTAGCAAAATGGCCGCATGGTGATGAAACACAACTATCTCTGGTGCTTGCCACTTGGTTCGACAGCAGAGACAGAACTACATCAAATGGTTTATTTTATCATTTTAGGAATATCCTCTAAACTCTCCAGCCAACTCTTTGCCCGTAATCATCACAGCTTACCAGGTATTTACCTAATGACCAGTCAAGGCCTTTTGGCAGTTTTCAGTCCGTATAGAGTGGATTTTAACAGCTGTTTATATTAAGAATAGATAAACATAACAAATGATAATGTAACTATTTTATGGTCTTACTGAAATAAAAAAAAAACAGTATTGGCAACAGGCAACTCTGGCTGTTCTATCTGCTGACTATGAGTGTTTTTCTCTAAAATCCCCCCAAAATTTAAATCAGCACTATATATTGTGAGAGCACAGGGTGGCACATACGCACTCATGCACGCAAGCGCATAAACACACACAAGCACAATGTAATAAAACAAAGCACAAACAACACATACATTTCTTGAACTCCATTGTTTTCTAGTCCTCAGCTGGCGTAATGCTAATATAACTGAATGTAACTAGATGTGGATGAAAACTTCCTGGTACATCGGATCTATTGGGGTTAAACTAGACAAAAAGGTTTATTGTTATGTTTCTGTTGCCTCTCTGATTTCCACTATTGTTACTGTTAAAACATTTTCCCTGTCAATCAGCATTCTAGCAGTGATAATTTTAACAATGTTCCCTAATATAAGGGTAGTTCGCATACAATGAGATTAGAATGTAATTGCAAAGTGGATCATTTTCAGCTTCTAAAGCTTTTAATTACAAGTGGGATAATTGCCTGCTATTGCTACATTTTTATTTTTTTTCTTACTTTGACTGTTTCAGACGGTTAATGTGATTTCATTGCATTTGGAAAAAAAAAGTGTCTCGTTAAGGGACGCCTGTGCAGCTAACCCAATCAGCTATTCACAAATAATTAAGCTGACACTGTAAATGCCAGACACTGATTACTTCATTGAATATGCATAGCCCCTGGTAATTAGTTTGTACATGTGAAATATCTAATTATGCAAGCACAGAATTAATTGTATAAGTGCATCATAGTTCATATGTCATGACTACTACTATGTCAAGAACTACTACATTAAAACATATTTTGAATATCTTAACACGAAGAAGAATAGGTTCTGCTCCAAGTAGAGTCAACTCCTATTTGGGGACATGGATGACTTTTCAGTTTTTGGATGCCCTCGTGGGTGGGGTCAGTCTAGACATGTGCAATTTGTTTTGGTCCGAATATGAATTTGGACAAATTTCGGGCAATTCAGACTTCCGAATGTCCGAATAGCCGAAGTGCCGAGGTCCTGTAGTTCCGAAATTACCGAATTTCCGAAGTGTCGAAATGCCGAAGTTGCCGAAGTGGCGAAGTTCTGAAGTGTCGAAGTTGCCGAAGTTCTGAAGTGCCGTATTGCCAAAGTCACGAATTTCGGAATGCCGAACCGAACCGAAATTTTTTTCCCATGCACATGTCTTGATCAGTCTATTAAGCAAATAGTACAGATTCCCTCTGTAATGAAATAAATGTGCTAAAACTTGCTGGAGACTTGACCGGGCACAGTTATGTTTATTCTTTCACACTTCACTTCAACGTATACTCTTACCCTTCTACAGTTGATATATTATGTACTAATTAGGTGCGTAATAGAATAGTATTGGAGAATTTACGGTTATAATAATTGGGATTTAGTTACGATAATGACAGTAAGGAGTTTATGGTATAAGAGTAATGTTTGGGTGGGATAGGAGATCTTGATTAGTGCCCCTCTGTACCATAACTGTAGCATAGCCAGGTGGCATCATGAAATAGACTTGACAGGCAAAAATCGCCTCTGCCAGGATTCACAGTTACTTCTTTACTGCTGTTCCAGAACGCAGGTTTTTGTGCAGCAGATTATATATGAAGTCATTTCATATCCCGACTCTCACACACCAACCATACGGTGGAAGAAACTCTAATTGGCCATAGTACTCAACTACCTCTGGTAACATACACTTGGCACCATGAATAGGAGTGATTGATAATGGATTGATTTTATCTTCCTAGCTGGCCCTTGATCTGTGAATTTTGTGGCTAGACGGAAGGTCTGGGTCTGAATCTAATAAGTGTCAGGGAAATGTTGTGATCTATGAACCAGCTGAATGACACCTATCACTGCACATACTGTACATATGCAGAGTTCTTTGTGGGTTGATAAAAAATAGTACAGGATGTAGCACTTTCTCACAAGATGTTCATTGAGTTCTGAATAACTAGAGTGCAAAACACAATTAATATACACAATCAAAACAAATAAACATAAAATTCTACAAATTACAATATATTAGTAGCTAAGCACATAGTAATATTCCCCTAATTTACAATAAAATACAATCTATAAGTAGTGCCCAGCTTAGTGGATAACCCCATTAAAATAAGATATTGGACACCTCTGAGTATATCTTATTTTAAGGGGTTTATCCACTAAGTGCTAGAACTTACTTATAGATTATATGTTCATTCAGTTGCATTAATGTTTTCTTAGGAAAAATTTTGTGTGATGTATGTAGTTTTCTTTATGAAAATATAACATCAAACGTGAGCTGTCATCATGTTTGGAACCGTGGAATAATTAGCGGTTTTGTATTTACAGCCAGTAGGAACGAAGTACTGCTTACCATTTTTGTTTACTGTGTAGCATGTTCAAAATATGTAAACTAATATTATTCACTTGATATGTTTATTTTTCAGCTGGTTTAACTAGAACCTAACACAGACCACAACAGTGCTGCTGACAGATGTGCTGAAAACCAGGGAAAATATACCCTCATAACTTAATAGCACTCTACATCCTAATTAACCCTGTATCTGTATGCAGGCCTGTGGGATAGGGCCCTACATGAAGATCCCTGGTTACGTCCTCTTGTGAACCCCCGGGATCTTGGTCCAAGCACGTGCAGCCAGGTTATATGAATAAATAAAATAAAAAAACACATGTAAGTAATTGAGGAAATAAAATTAAGTAAGTAAAATTAACTTCCTGCTTTAGGTGGGAGCTATCCCTGCAAGAGTGGGTCACATGTGAAGTGTAGTAAGAAGCCTCTGCGGGGCCCTGCCCAGTGCATCAACATCAGGCACCCGTGGGTGCCAACATATACATTAACACCCGGCTCCGGGTAAAGCCCCCCCAATGAGCTTCTCGGTATAGTGGGCACTCGAGGTACCCCCAGTCCATGAAATACAAATACATAACATAGTGTGTAACTGTATAAGTAAAAGGATAACTTTATTATATGCACTTACAAAATAAAAGTAGTAAAAAGGCTCATCAAATCACTCAGCGTCTTCTCAGTCAGGAAAAAAAATACCAACATGGTTTGGAGACGAGGTAGAAAGTGGAGTCCACAATTAAATAACAGTCAAATGAAGAAATCCTGCCACCCTACGCGTTTCGTCTTAATGACTTCGTCAGGGGTATGTGGCAACAATACAAGTATTGTATTTACTGAGTGATTTGATGAGACTTTTTACTACTTTTATTTTGTAAGTGCATATAATAAAGTTATCCTTTACAGTTACACACTATGTTATGTATTTGTGCTTTATCCTAAGCCTCCATTTTGGAACAGGAGAAGAAAAGAAGCACTTGAAAAGTTTCTGTATACCCCGCCTTTTTATCCTTATGTTTGTTACGTTTGTGATTTTAGTCTTTTTTTTTTTTTCATTAGTTTTTTATATAAACTTTCTAGGCTGTTGTAAGTACCTCAACCAAATTATACAATAATCATTCTCCATGTTTTAGGTATCTGTTAGTTACTCTGTTAAAGGGACTCTCCAGGCAGAGTCTTTTACTCACCTCATTCCAGCGCCGGGAGCCTCGTGAAGCCGCGCCCCCTATTTCGTCAAAATGACGAAATAGGCGGGCACGAGCAGGGAGCAATCAGACGCTTCCATTTGGAAGCGTCATTGCTCCCTTGTGCGCATGCGTGGCTTCGCCACACATGCGCACATACTTCAGAGGGCGGCATTCATGCCGCCCTCTGAAGTCTTGAGCGCACTACCGCGCATGCGCCCGGCCGCGAGCTGAGTTGACTGACAGCTCAGCTCGCGGTCTTTGCCCACCCCCCTCCTCTGCTGACAGGCTGGAGAGAGAAGGCGCGCACACAGTGCCTTCTCTCTCCTGCACACGTCAGACGTATTTTAATACGTCTGATGTGTACAGGGCCTTTTTAGGGCCCTGCATGATAGGAAGTCCCTCTGGTGGCCGTCTATTCCTATCAATCAATGTAAACACTGTATTTTCTCTGAAAATACAGTGTTTACATTAGATTGCCTGCAGGGAGCTATAGATCATACCTGAACAACTACATTAAGCTGTAGTTGTTCAGGTGACTATAGTGTCCCTTTAAGATATAACTAGTACACTCATTAGTGTTGAGTTTCTTTACACACCTGTCCTTAAAATACCAAGAAGATAAATGAATGGGTACAATCAAAGTTAAAACAGAATGCCATTGAAATGATGACTTTGAAACTGACCGGGATGAAGTTGAAAGTGCTTTCAAGAAATTGCACAGTCAAGAAAAGAGCTACTATCATAGCATTAACAGACCGCAATCAGGTCTAAAGCTTTTAATGGTTTTTGCTCGCAAGCACTTGGGATCATCAATATATTTTGTGAGCGGAAATGGTTAGATTTAAAGAGCATCTATAACCGTCAGGAGAACTGAATATGATTTATAGAAGGAAATGTTTTAGAGTCTTCAATAAATTATGTGGTTGAGGAAATATTATGTACAAAGCTATGACATTGAAATCATGTTAGCTAAGCAAAATTTCACAGTATGATATATCCATGCTAAAAACTATCTATCTAGTTCTATCTATCACTCTATCTATCCATCATGTGGCTAATTTATCTTTTAGATAAAAACAAATCGAGGGATTTGTCTTAAAGTAAAAAATGCTGTTATTATATATTATTTAAAACAAATCTTTATAAGGATTTCTCTATGTGTATACTATATATTTATAAATACATATTATGGTAAGTAAATATCCCTTCAGTGCACCTAGCAACTTAACTTTACTCTGTGGGGGCAGCCATGTTTAAGTCCTCTTTGATTGGAGGTACAGTGCGAAGATCATGCAGGTAATCCTGACATCATGTGCAAGCACTGTGAATGTCAAAAATGTATTATTTGCCAGTTTCAGACTTTCATATTGTCATGGTCTTATAAATATAAATGGTGCTTCCGACTAATGTACCTTTAAATATGTCTGCTCACACTTGGAAAGGATAAGCCAGGGGATGCATAAAAAGTTATTAACTGATTTGTATGTGTAGCAACACAATATACACAGTGATTGTATTACACTTACTCTTTTATTTTCAGTAATAATAAAAAATGATGACAGTTTTCCTTTAATTCTCTTAGATGCTCATATAAATTACCAAAACCTGCACTGGGGCTACTAAACACAGATTCATAAAGAGAAGGGACTTTCCAGCTGAATCAAAATCAGTTATTTTATTGCCTTCTTTCTAGTTTCAAGATGATATGATAAAAAAAAAAGCAAAAAAAAAAAAAAGCTGTCAGAAAAAAACTGCCTAAACAAATTTACGAAAATGATCAGGGTCTTGTTCTGGGGGAATTCCAGTTCCCTCACTTTTAATGAGTGTGGGAAACATGAACTACACACACTTGGTTCCTATCAAACAATAACACACCCAACTTTTGAGTAGATAAGTGAGATGCCTTTAGAAATAGAAAAAACCTACTAAGAAACATTTGCAATTTTTTTTTAACCTTAGGTATTTCTAACATACCTTGGGTTATATTCACTAAACAGTGACACTCTGGGGGCTTATTTAGCAGTTTGCCTATTTTTGGCCCCAATCCCTCTGTCCCTTTTTATTATCCAAAAGTCATTCTTTAGTATAGTTGCTTTGTCTGAAAGTATACAAAAGCACCACAGCGATAAAACTCACAGTAATGTATCTACAAACTACAATAAATTTGTTTAGAAATCAGTCTGTGTAAAAAAAGATACATTATTTGTGTACTAAGTTACATTTAAGTTTTATAAATTATTATTACTGTGTCACCTAAAAATTCTCAGAACAGCCATGCCCCTAGCCACACCCCCACTCACACTCCTTTTCCCCTTACTGAAGAAGGGTAGAAATGCCATATTTAAGAAGGCCATTCTAAATGTAGCCGGGTGGCATAGCACATCCTCGCCATGCTTTCTACTCGCCGTCTGGCGGCGTTCCCCCGCTGGCGATCATTCTGGGGGGACTTGCCTGACGACTAGGGCAGATACCCTGCGCATATGTATGCATGTATGCATGTATGTATATATATATATATATATATATATATATATATACACACACACACACACACACACACACACACATACATACATACATACATATATACACACACACACACACACAATTCGATGGGAGTTTTGCACTCCACCTCTCCTTTAAGTTATATGAAGTGAATCCCTCTTTCTCCTGAACAAAATGATATATAATAAGTGTGCATGCACTTAATATGAACGTATTAAAGGAGCACTATAGGTTTAGGAACACAAACATATTTCTGACCCTATAGTGTTAAAACCAACATCTAGCCCCCCCGGCCCTCTCTTGCCTCCCTAAATATAGTCAAATCTTACTTGTATTCAAGCCTGAAGCTCCTGGCTCTGCAAGCTGTCTGCTGACATCTTCAGAAGTGTTGTTCTGAGCCAATCACAATGCTTCCCCATAGAATTGGCTGAGACTGTGAAGGAGGCAGAACAGGGGCAGAGCCAGCAAAAGTCAAACACATCCCTGGACAATCAGCATCTCCTACTGCTTTCGTTAGACCTACCTGATCTAACAAATCCTTCACATCCCACTCGTTGAGCCTCAGCTTCAAGCATGAGTGGTTGAACAATCTCTTCATAAATAGTACATTCTAGGTTTTTAGGTTTGTTGTGCTCCATCAAGGGACATTTTTGTTAGTAGACCAATGTCTACAGCTGCCTGTTTAATAGGTGTGCCCATAATATTTTCCTTTACAGATATATTTCAATATGTTCTGTCACTCTGTCATATGTTCCACTGTCATTATTGTTATTCTGATTAGTTAAATTTACAGTGCCAGCATAATGTGCACAACTGTACAATTTTAAGTTAAACAGGGAAATAATTTGTTGGACATACAGTAATAAAATGTTTGGTTAAAGCGGTGGTTTTTGTTTGGCAGGAACCCAAATTCAATACAGGTCATTGATATGGTAACCTATTCTTTAATTCTAAATGTTCCCCAGTAACCTGTTTTTTAACTGTTATGAAATAGATAGCCAAACCCATTCTTCAAAACACCGTTAATAGACTGTACTTCATGTCAAATAGTAAGATGGTTCATGAAAACTCTTAACACCATAACCACTACAGCAGGCTGCAGAAATTGCAGGGTTTGAAGTGTTGCTTTAGAGTTCTTTTTACCTCTTCAGTGACAGGTAGCAGCAATAAATTGGTAGCAGGGATTAAACAGTTACTTTTTATAATTTGGAAAATATGTATCTCTTAATTCCAGGCAACTGGTAACTAATATGTAATGCATCCTATCCTTTGTTAAGTGACCTTAAAAGTAGAAAGAACGCCTCTAGGAGCAATTTTACTATCACAGGAAAAGCCGTATTCTAGTGCTATATTTAAACCTATGACGGATAATGACAAAAACAATGCAGTTAAATAAGGATTACTACAATAGAGTCAAAAGGTCATTATGAAACAATCCCCTCTCGTTCCCATAATTAGCACTATGAAAGTACAGGGGATATTTTCAGACACTAATATTGTTCAATGTTCATTTGCATTTGGTGAAACCCATTTGTCGACCCAAAGATAGTCATCAGGCACAAAATCTAATCTAAAAGTTCTGTATGTCTTTCAGAATTTAATAAAGATCACTATCTGGTATTAAGTATACAACTTTAAAGGGAAACTGTACATAAACAGGGCTGTATACACCACAATAAAGGACAAAAAATAAGAGCGCGAGCCATGGGTACCCACCTCTTGTGCCACCTATACTCTGCCTGTGCTCCAATTTGATATGTCTAGTGTCAAGGAGAGTAATGCTCCATCATGATGCTGACATAGTGACTTCATTGCCAGCAAGCATGACACCAGTCTTCTATATCCTTCTAGCCAGCACAAGAAGGAAGAGCTATGGAGTACCCATAGAAGCCATAGTGCATAGTGTGTGGAGAGTACGAGGACTGCATGTAGAAGGTTTTCTGGGTGTCCCTGTCAGTCAATTCTTCAGCATAGAGGTTACTTTCATTAACAGTCTCCTTCTCCGGGCCACTTCTCCCCCGCCATTTCAACTGGATTTGCCCAGGTTAAACTCTTGGTCCCCTTTTTTTCTCTCTACTAATACTGCCTTTCTCAATAACCTTATTAGCTTCATTGGATTTCAGTGCCATCTGTATGCTGACAGCACTCAGACTTACCTCTCGTCCCCTGATCTCCCTCCTGCTCTCCTTAAACTTTTCACTAATTGCCTCTTTTTTACCACTAACTTGGTGTCTTGCTTTCTAAAACTCAATCTTTGTAATACTGAACTTTTTTTCTTTCCTCTTTCAAATATTCCACCACCATTTATCTTGCTATATGTCAAGCAGAACACCCATTGTCCCAACCCACTAAATTCGCTGACTTGGAGTTACTTTCAATTCAAATCTCACCTTTTCTCCCCACATCCAGTATGTCTAAAAATCAGGTAACCTTAAAAATAATGCTGGCATTTGTCGCTATCTCACCCAAGATGCAATTAAAGCACATGTTTGTTGCCCCTGGACAGTACATTTTCTGCTGTATCAGCACTACCTTCCTCACTGCAATGGAGAGTTATCTGACATTAAGTGGAGTCTATTCAACGTGTTTTGTAGAATTGATTTAAAGTTTAAGAATAAATCAACAAGGGTGATCTGTGATAATTAGGAGCTTAAATGTAGTATAAATGCTGCAATCACAATGCATACAAAAAAAACACATCCACTGAGTGGCAAACAACAGCCAACACCAGCAGGCCACGTGGAGCGCTAATTTATAAATAAACTTACCTCTCTGTAGTTTACGGTTATCTTATGCGGAGTGCTCAAATAAGACAAAAATAGACAGTATATAGTGTAATATTGTATCAACCACGAAGAGTGAAAGGTAAGTAAGATGAATACACTCAAACAAAACACAGCTTTATAGAGATAGGCTCAAATCTCTATGGCAGGTGTGTACTAGGGTGACACTGGCCCTCTTCAATCTTCTATCAGGTAAGACTTATGAAAAAGACAACAAAAGAAAAGAAAAGTCTAGTTAGTCAGATGATAGACTTGATAACAAAAAATAGACAGTGAACTTCTCACCTTAAAGGGACACTGTAGGCACCCAGACCCTTTTGCACCTAGTGCTGCAATGTAAAACATTGCAGTTCTAAGTCTGCCCTCAGTTCTGTATCACCAGTGATTTAATGCTTTCCTATGGGGAGGTCTAATGGGCGTGCGGCTGTTGCTGTGCATGCTACTTAGACCCCGCTCGTCGCGGGAAGGAGGAGGGGCGGAGCTTCAACCCAGCGCTGAGGGACATCGGTGCTGGGATCAGGTAAGTAAATAAAGAGTTTTTAACCCTTTATTTACCAGGGAGGTGGGGCGCGAGGAAGGGGGAAGGCAGAGGGATCAGTAGTGCCAGGAATACAGCTTTGTATTCCTGGCACTACAGTATCCCTTTAATTAGAGCCTTCCACCACCTTACCTAGAGCCAGGTTATGGAAGTTTAGGTGTGCAGTTCACAGTCAATGTCACTGTTTTATTAGCATTTGATCTATAATTGAATTTTACATGGTGGTCTTCCTGACAACCACTAGAGGTGTGTTAACCCTGCAATGTAAACAATGAAAGCTTCATAAGACAAGGCACTGCATCCAGACCACTTATTGAGATGAAGTCGCCTGGGTGCTTTTAGTGTCCCTTTAACACTAGCGTTATGTGTATCAACCTCTACTTCACGTGACACATTGTTCTCTTATTTGTGTTCCTTTTATAAACTTTCCTTCAGACTGTAAGCTCTTTCGAGCAGAATCCACTTCCACTCATGACTGTCAACATTATTTTTTGCCAATTTATGATCATTAGGAGGCAATTAAGAGGCAATTGTACACGTTCTGAACCAAAACAATCCATAGAATTTGAGCTATAGATCTGTTCAACCATACTTTATCTCTTTCATGTGCACCCACACTTATTGTATATTATTTTGTTCAGGAGAAATTAGGCTTTCATTTCACATCAAATAGTTATATATGAAACATAATTTAACATGAATAAAATCTTAAAAAGTGTGAAAATGAAGAAATGGCATTTTTCAAGTTTTGCATGGCATTTGAACTGTGAATGTCATAGTACTGTTCGCTTTTACTGCAATAAAAAAAATAATCATATTTGTATGTGGTGATGTCCCATGAGTACAACAATGCACCCCCACATGAAGGTTTGATGTTGTTTTGGAAAGTTACAGGGTTAAATATAGGGCTTGCAAATTATTTCTCTGGAGTGTGTTTTTTGCATTTTTCACACAAAAACCACACTTTCACTGATGATATCATCATCGTTCCACGTTTTACTGCTCTAAAAACACTCATGCAACCGTTACCCCCATGCAGGTTTTATGGGGTTTTGGAAAGTTACAGGGCTTGCAAATTAATCCATCTGGAATTTCTGCCTGGGTTGTCATGTAGGACCCTACATAAATATATAGGGACTGCATTGCTCTCCAAAAGAGCCGGCCGAGAATATTTTATTGTATTGTATTGTATTAAGCCCTTAAAGGCTGGCTGGCGCTCTATGCCGTCCTTTTTGGGGTGGTCCTAAATGCTGGCAGGCGGCATAGAACGTCCCCGCCAACCTTTGTACTTACCGGGTCCCCGCTGTTCTCCGACGGCGGTCGCAATCCTGGGGTCTGCCTGGGAGCTCAGGCAGACCCCCTCTGCCCAATCCGCCCCCCCGGCCATGTGGTCGCGGGGTCCTTGCAATCACATGGCCAGAATAAAAAGCTCTCAGGTAGTCCCCCTAATGCCTGCAAAAAAGTTTTTAAAGTTAACAAAAGTTAATAAAAAGTTTAATAAAGTAAATACAAGTACTTAGATAATATATATATTTATATATATGATATAAGTACTTTTATATGCACAAACACATACATAAACCATTAAAAAAAGGGAATTTTAATATTAATATATACATAACTATATATATAATAATATTAAAATACACGTAGAATTACGTTAATTTTATATATATAATTATAAATATATATGAAATAAAAATAATCAATAAATTGAAACAAATAACAAAGTAATAAAAATACATTTAAAAAAATTATATACCAGTTTTAATTTGTTCTAACTGTATTTTGATATTAATATACATTAAATTCAAAATGCATTTTGAACGACATTATAAATACATATAAGTATATATATATATATAAATATATATAGCTATATATAAATAAAAATAATTTAAAAAAAATTATATATATATATATATACACACACATATTTAAATTTTACAAATATATTTATATAATATGTTTACATAATCAAGTCATTTTATTAATTACAATTTGAGGGACCTGCCCAACAACCCAGGCTGAAAGTCCAGAGAATTTGTCTCGCAAGACCTATTTTTAACCCTGTAACTTTCTAGTACACCATTAAACCTGTACATGGGGGGTACTGTTTTACATGGGAGACTTCGCTGAACACAAATATTAGCATTTAAAACAATAAAACATCAACAAAACAGTAAAATATCAGAAAGATGATGTTGTCAGTAAAAATGATTTTTTTTGCACTTTTCACACACATACAGTATTTCGGGGGGGCGGGGCCGGGCCGCCGGGCCGCATGGCAGCAAAACGACAAAGCTCTAGGCTAGAACCCCTGAAACCGGCACTAAAACGGCGTATGCACGGCTCCAAAGCCGGTGATATTTACAGATTAAGGCAGAGAATAGCCCCAGCTTGATTTTACTACCACGTAAGAGGCGAACAACGCACCGGGAGCACCGAATCCGAAATACCCGGCCTACCTGCCTTCATAAACCAGCGGCATGTGAGCAAGATGCGGCAGAGGGCCTACCCTCGTGAAGAGCAGGACCGGCCCGGGGCACGGCTCCGCTTCCCCCCCCCCGGCCGGTGGGGGTTATCCCGGCCACATGGGGGCGGTGCACGCCGAGGCGGAAACCTCCGACCCCGGATCACGCCGAACCCCTGAACTGGCAGAGGCTGTTGAGATGAGACCAGCCAGAAGAGTGGAGCGAAGGGCAGATAGCCCGTGCATAAAGGCACCAGCGCACGTATGCAGACCCGGAGTGGCCGGACCGCCCGGGCGACCCATGTGCCAATAACATGGCAGCCTGACATCCAGATGAGGTGGGCATCCGGAGAAAACTTGTCCCCACTGCTGAGAGCCCGGCGGGGCAGGACACCGCACGCCTCCGGCGGACCGGTGGCTGAGAGGTACTGCATCTCCTGTCCTGTGGAAGCGGCCGGCAATGGGAGAGACAGGCAAGGCAACCCATGTACCTACCGAGGCACCGAAGGTTTGGGGGAGGTGCAGGGGGCACTGAGTATGCGGATTCTTGGAGGGGGGACCGCAGGAGCGCATGTCGCCCCCGAGTGCCCACCGGACTGCGGTGCTGGCGGGAGGAGGCCTGGACTGAACGGGGGAAAGCAGATGTCGCTGGCTGCCATATGGCCTATGCGGGTGACCGAAACACTCCACATGCCCCACAAACCAACAGGGGCCAGACCCGCAATGTTCTCATTCAGCCAGTCAGGTTTTATTATTTCTTGTTCTACATATAAGGTTCGCATTGAAAAACCAAAGCCTGGATACGTACCAAGAACCTTTACAATGAGCTTCATATATGGACGCTTTAGTGCCGCAGCCCTAAGGGGACCACAGAGTGGAAGCACCCGGAAACCTCTGCGAACATTTGAATTGGCCCATAGGTGGTACTTCACATATTTTGCCACATAGTTCTGCAGATCATAACCAAGACAGCAGGCTAGCAGTCCATTCAGAATGCCCCAGCAGTACGTGATGTGTGAAACCGAAATGGACAGCGTGGGCAGGCCCAGAGGGTATCAAGCGCTGGACGGAATCTCCACACCACCTCCGCACCTGCCAGAACAGTGAGTACACCGATCTCCGGGTATGAGGGTCCCCGGAGTCCAATGTCCCCGTCGCCGCGAGCCCTGTGAGGCAGGAGTGTGCAGACCCGTAGGCGGATGAATGTCCGAAAGGACTGTGTACCAGCACCAAGAGTGAGGCCGGCAGTGGGAGAGACATGGGGGTACTTGCCCTACAGGGTACAAAGTGACGCTGGGGAGGTGCAGGGGGCAGGAGGGCCATGGACTTTGTGGTGGGGTCTGGTGGACAATCTCAGCCCCTGAGTGCCCACGGCGCCGCTGAGGACCCAGGTCGGTGGGCGCGGGCCGGTGTGGGGTGCACGGGCAGATGCTCTGAGACCTGAGGGCTACTCCGCAACAGCGACAAGCAAGGCAATACGGATTGCAACGCTACAGACTATGCAGCAACGGGCCAACCTCTGTCAGTTGATTGATTAATGTTTTCTTTTTTTTACTGCTTTTTTTTTTTTTTTTTACTGCATTCATCTCAGACACACTCTTTATGCATGTTAAGTTTTTACCTATTTCGAACTCTTGATGCTAGTTCTTTATTACCATGTTAGGTATAATGCCAACGGAATGCGCTGTCCATGCTATACTGCCCCTAGGGGCCAAAGATTGTTACTACCTACTGCTGCATACGTAATAATTGATTGCTGCATAATAGGCGGTAGAGTCGGTAACAACCGCATACTTGATAGCCAGATTGGTACATCACGTAGTAATCCATCACAGCTTAACAATTACTATGCCCCTTATGTCAAAAGTTAGACAGACAGTCTTTATTTTAATTTATATACTTCTATTACATAGCATGCCTACGATGCAATTGATAAGACAAAGTTATACAGCTATGAGACATGTTATACTATTGCCTGACTTGAGCGAAACTTCGACCAGATGCGCTTACCGCACCGTACGCTAAGGCAACTATCTGAGTACATGTGCAGCATATATGGCCTGGTTTTCCTACCTCTTTTGGTTTTTCGCATATACAGAGTAACTGGCAGGGGTGTGCACCTGAGAAGGATTTACGTGGTGACCACATTAGATATCATTGAGTTTATATTATTTGCTCTTACTGAATGTTATTCAAGGTTTCAGATCCATTCACACGAAAAATTGCTTATGCGTGGCTAAAAATCAGCATATGAAGTGACCAGTAGCGCATGCACGCAGCACTGAATTTAAATGCTTAGGTGGCGACATCCTATACAATTATACTGGACCTCTGCGTAGGCACCAGCTCCTTAGGTGATTATTTTTCAGTACAATGAGCCTCTGCGCAGGCAACACTGCATTTAAGTATATAAAGAGCCTCTGCGCAGGCAACAGCACGCTTATTCGCAGGTATGCGATGCCTTTATGTGATACCAATAAACATATTCAAAACAGTATTTCCACTGATGATATAATTGTTGTAATACGTTTTTCTATTTTAAAAATAATAATATTTGTGTTCGTTGAAGTCTCCTGAGTATAACAATCCCTCTCATATACATGTTTTATGGTATTTTCAAAAGTTACAGAGTCAAATATAAGGCTTGAGTTTCCTTTTTTTCACATTGAAATTTGCCTGATGGTTATGTTGCTTTTGAGACTGTATGGTAGCCCAGGAATGCAAATTACCCCCATAATGGCATACCATTTGCAAAAGCAGACAACCTAAGGTATTGAAAATGGGGTATGTCCAGTCTTTTTTAGTAGCCACTAAGTCACAAACACTGGCCAAAATTAGCGTTCAATTTAGCTTTCTGCCTTTTTCACACACAAACAAATAAGAACGCTAACTTTGGCCAGTGTTTGTGAATAAGTGGCTACTAGAAAATACTAGACATGCCCAATTTGTAATACCTTGGTTTGACTACTTTTGCAAATGGTATGCCATCATAGGGGTAATTTTCATTCCTGGGCTACCATACGGTCTCAAATGTAACATAACCAGTCTAGCAAATTTCAATGTGTAAACACTGAAAAGTGTAATGTGCTATATTTGACCCTGTAACTTCCCAAAACACCATAAAACCTGTACATTTGGGGTACTGTTTTACTCGTGAGACATCGCTGAATACAAATATGTGTACTTTATTGCAGTAACAGCTAACAGTATTGTGACATTTACAGTTAAAATGCCATGCAGAACTAAAAAAAATAACAAAATGTCTTATTTTCTCAATTTGTTTTATATTTTATTCCTATTAAATTATACTTAATATGCAAATATTTGATGTTACATGAAAGTCCTGTTTCTCCTGATCTAAATGTTATATAATAAGTGTGGGTGCACTTAATATGAAAGAGGTGAATTACAGTTGAACAGACATACTTCGCAAATTCAAGGTTTTGTTTACGTTTTGATTTGATCACAACTTGTACAATTGGCTCAGTCCTTAAGGGGTTAAAGAGAAAAGAAAAAGCTAAGTTGGAAAAAGGTCTTTGCTTCATTTTGTCTGTTTTATTGGCAGCGAGTAAGCCACCCATGTACAGTTCGTTACAAATGTTACTTGGTGCTCAAAAGAGCAAGGCTTTTCATTTTTGTTTTGTTTACTTTATTCAAATTGTTTATTTGCCAGACCTATTAATAAAAAGGACTGTCATTTCTAAAGAAATTTGGTATTTCAAACCTTAAAAGGACACTATAGGTACTCTGACCACTTCAGCTCATTGAAGTGGTCTGGGTGCACTGTCCCAGGTCCTTTAACCCTACAAAGGTAATTATTGCAGTTTTTAATAAACTGCAATAATTACCTTTGTGGGTTAACTCCACCTCTAGTTTCTGTGTACGGACATCTGCGTTGTTAGCTGACTTTTGAAACATTAGCGCTGGTAAGTGACAGAATGGGTCGCGAGGGAGGAGGGTTGTGTGGTTATCTAGGCCAGGTATTTATGTATGTATTGTGTGTGTGTATATATATATATATATATAAAATAATAAAAAAAATTACATTCTAAGTGTAAAATGTTATTTATATAAAATAAGCTTGTGTTTGTTTAGTTTTTTTGTTTTTTATTATATATTGGGAGATCTGCCTAACAACTCAGGCAGTCAAAACAATCAAGCTAATACATGTTTTGCAAAATGTTAGGCTTAAAGGGACACTCCACTGCCCAAATACAAAAGGAATAAAAATCACTGTTTAATTATTATACCCTAAATGAAACTTGCATGCATTTAATAATGCATTTTTCATTGGCGTTTTATCTAAAGACATCGCTGATAGAAGCACTTTATTGGCGCATCGCGGTGATTGCCCTGCATGTGCAATAAGTCTTTAAGGCATTTAATTGGACAAATTAGTCATCAACCATGTTGACCTCAGCGGAGGTGGACCAAGCTGTTCGGACGAGGATGTGTTGGCTCTAGATCGCAGGTAAGTATTGGGATAATTGAGTAGCTTTTGTAGCAAAAAACAGGGGCCTTGAAATCTAAATAGGCACACTACCGCTAAAGACTAGCATCCCTCCCCATATAGTTTTCCTTTAAAACGCCATGCTATTGTTAAATTGAACAGTTCCGTTTTACATTTACCATAATTAACAGTTTAGTGAATAAACCTATTGCTTTAATTGTATTTATTAACAGTCCTGTAAATATAAACACAACGTTTTTCTTTATTTCCAAATAAACATTACTGTAAGTCTAAGTTTATGATTAATTTATTAAAGAAAAAAACTATTTAATGAGTTCAGATTCAAGATTCAGAGAAAATTTAATTATAAAACATCAAAGCAGAGATCACTAATTATATAATCTGTGATCTTCATGTGGGAGAATTTAGTGTTGCTTGTTCTCAGCTTCAGTATATTTGACACTTATTTGATTTACTGCAGAAGAGGTCTTGCCTACAACATGCCATTAGCGATCAATTATGGGTCAACTATTTCAAAGCACATCCGCAAAGTCACTGAGAAAAACTACTTTCACATTTGTCATGTTGGGGATACTTTACACTGTCTTTTCTTGTGTTGCTATTGCATCCTTAAATACAATTTTACAAATTACATTTAACCCTATGACTAATACACAATGCTTAATAACTTAACCGGAAGTAATGTAATCTAAAACTGGACAGATCCAATTGCACAAGATTGATGACAGTTGATTTAAGAGTGTACGCTTTAAAAAAAATATTATTAGGTTAGAACTTAAAGTACAGGCAAAGCTCGAATGAGTTTTATATTTCAAAACAATGGCATACAGTATATTGCATTATCACATGTCACAAGCTAGGATACTATTATAACTGGAAGTCTGCTAGAAAATATACAGGGACTGCCTTACCAAGATAAGTTTCCCTGTGGGAACAGAGTAATTGCATTAGCAAAATAGAGCTGTATTAACATTCATACAAGGAATATTGGAATATCAATATCATAGGGAAATGGGCGGCAGATTCTTTCACTAATGTTTGGCTTTTGTCAGGTCTTCCTGAAAATGCTAAATATATCCAACGCAAGCTAGTTACAGTTAACAAGATATAATGAAATTAGTTAAAGGATTACTATAGTGTCAGGAAAACAAACTCGTTTTCCTGACACTATATAACCCTTAGGTCCCCCCCACCCTCAAGGCCGCCCCTCCCTTGGAGCTGAAGGGGTTAAAACCCCTTCAGTTACTTACTTTAACCCAGCGCCGGGCTCCCTCGGCGTTGGTGACCTCTCCTCCCACTCCGAAGTCGGCTCCCGAGTGGAGCGGAATGTGCATGCGCAGCAAGAGCCGCGTGCATTCAAACAGTCCATAGGAAAGCATTTTTCAATGCTTTCCTATGGACGTTCTGCATGCTGAATCCGATTTTCGCATCCATCGTTGCAGGAGCGCCTCTAGCAGCTGTCAGGAAGACAGCCACTAGAGGCTGGATTAACCCTGCAATGTAAACATAGCAGTTAAAACCTGGGGGACCTGGCACCCAGACCACTTGATTGAGCTGAAGTGGTCTGGGTGACTATAGTGTCCCTTTAACTCAGTGCTAGCTGTTGAACTTTATTCTTCATGATCCAATGTTAGTATGTGGGTTACTATCTACCCTGTATGTTTCCACTGCATGAGCAGCAGTGTGGGGCTTTTTGCTGCATAAGTGAGTACAGGTAGTTCCCGACTTTACAAACTAATTGGTCCCAAAGCCCAGTTCATAAAGTGAGAAATGACTGTACAATTTTTTTTTTCAAAAGTTTTTTTGTATTTTTTCTGGAACCCCTGTCCAGATCCTCATATCTTTCTCTTTTTGTGCGACCTATTAGCAGGGGCGTATTAGCCGCGAGGCAAACAAGGCATTTGCCTTGGGCGGCATTTTCCAGGGGGCGGCAAAAAACGCCGCCCCCAAATGCCCAAGGCAAATGTCTTGTTAGCCTTGCGGCTAACAGACATGCTGGGCTGGTTGCTGGGCGGCCGGCGAGGGAGCTCTTCCCCTGAGCTCTCTGCTCAGCTCCCTCGCGCGCCGCCCGCAGAGTGAGACTGGGAGCCGGAATATGACGTCATATTCCGGCTCCGCCTCCCAGCCTCACTCTGCGGGCGGCGCGCGAGGGAGCTGAGCAAAGAGCTCAGGGGAAGAGCTCCCTCGCCGGCCGCCCAACCTGCCCGCCAGTGCCGTCCTGCAGCCACTGGACCACCAGGGAATGGGAGAACTCCCCCACCCCCAGCATTCCCAAAGGTAGGGAGGCGGGGGGGAGTAAATAAAAAAAAAAAAAAAAGTGTTAATGTGAGTGTGTGTCTCTGACTGTGTGTGTCTGATAGTGTGTGTGTGTCTGATAGTGTGTGTGTGTGTGTGTTAGTGTGTATGTGTGTGTGTGTTAGTGTGTGTGTTAGTGTGTGTGTGTGTGTGTGTGTCTGTTAGTGTGTGTGTCTGACTGTGTGTCCGACAGTGTGTGTCTGTTAGTGTGTGTGTCTGTTAGTGTGTGTGTCCGACTGTGTGTGTTTGTTAGTGTGTGTGTCAGACTGTGTGTGTTTGTTAGTGTGTGTGTCTGTTAGTGTGTGTGTGTCCGACTGTGTGTGTTTGTTAGTGTGTGTGTGTTTGTTAGTGTGTGTGTCTGACTGTGTGTGTGTGTCCGACTGTGTGTGTTTGTTAGTGTGTGTGTGTGTCCGACTGTGTGTGTTTGTTAGTATGTGTGTCCGACTGTGTGTGTTTGTTAGTGTGTGTGTCTCACTGTGTGTGTCTGTTAGTGTGTGTGTGTCCGACTGTGTGTGTTTGTTAGTGTGTGTGTCCGACTGTGTGTGTTTGTTAGTGTGTGTGTGTGTCCGACTGTGTGTGTCTGACTGTGTGTGTGTTAGCTAGTGTATGCGTATCTCTCAGTGAATGTGTGTGTATTTAGAAGGCGGGGCAGGGGGGAAGGGTTGCGTGGGGGTGGCGCGCGCGCGCGGGGGGAGGGGGGTGTCTGAGTTTTTGTCCTGCCTAGGGCAGCACAAAACCAAGATACACCACTGCCTATTAGGTCATAAGGCATTACTACCTTATCCAAACCAGACGTATTTAGGACACGACTAGGCCTTAGGTATTATTATTAGTAGTAGTAGTAGTATTTTATATACAGCCAACATATTCCACTACACTGTACAACTATAGAAAATAGATATTGTAGAGGTGAAGAAGGCCCTGCTCAAGCAAGCTTACAATCTATTAGCCATAATGCCATCCCTACCTGAACACATACTTATGTAATTTAAAACAAGAGGAGCGACAACTGGTCAGATATTAATGCCATAAAGGTTTCTGAATGTCCACTATTGGCTTGCTGAGCCTATGTACCAGGTGGGCTTGCAGGACCTCACAGACAAAGAGGCTTGCTGAGCCCTTTACATTCCTTGGATCATAGGCAGCAGCCTAGTTTTACCCAATGGTGATAATTGGTAATGCCAAATTAACTATGTTTACCTAAAGCCATTATATATATATATATATATATATATATATATATATATGCGTGTGGCAAGTGCAACTATACCAAGGTAGTCCTTAACATGCCTGAAATGGCATTCCATCTCAGTAATGTCCAATTTCTGACAAATCACATGTACCATATTCCAAACAAAAGTCTTTTATCTTCTAGAGTCTTTTAACCAGCACAGATCTTCTTATTTAGTTTTATTATTAGGGCCACATAAGGCCATAAGGTAGGCTTCCAACTGTTTTAGGACTTTAACTCCTATGACACTTTGCCTTAATGCAGACAAATATCATGGAAGATGAAGTTCTAAAACATCTGGTAATCAAATCTTTACTCAACCATGATTATGACATAAGATTACTGTTTGGCTTTTGGTTCTATCAACTCTTCTCCTCTCTTTCGTTCACATTAAGGCAACTAATTCTGGTATTTGTTAAAGTCTATTCTGTTCATTCTACATGGGCAGGATCTCTGGGCAACACAAGTATTGATAGGCCAGTTTATTTTCTACTTACATTGGACTATTGTCTGCGCAAACATAAGCCACATATGATGCCATCAGTAGAAGAGGTAGTAAGATCATTAAACCATATATCTTTATATATAGTTATTTTTTTACAGTAACCTAACCCAACTCTGTCACATGCTTTTGGCCAAATGTATGACCCCTTGCAAAGCAATACATTTATTATATTACAAAAACAAGGTCTCAGGAACCAGAATCAATCTCTTTTTTTGGTCAATCTTTGTTTATTGTTTTTTTTTTTTTTTCTTTTGTCAAAAGGTAGAGAGTTATACAGAAATACGATGTTTGAAAAATAGGATATCAACATTTGTTTTGTTACAAAGTTTCGACTAAACATACTGCTCATGGGGCATCCACACTGCAATATTCACAGAATGGATCTCGAAACAGGATGGTATTTGAGCTAATTAATAATAGATAAGGGGACCTTTACATAAAAAATATTCTGCTCTCAGAGGCCTACTGAACCACGATGTTAGCTTAGGTACTGTTGCCTTGTAGTCTGATTTTATGGCTAGGGTGGTTGGACATCATAGATCAGAATCAATCTTATAATTTATTTTGACAACGTTGAGTCATCAGGATACAGCACCTCCCAACATACGTCACCACATTTATTATCTTAGAAAAACTTTCAAGGACCCATTAGGGGACTAGTAGGATAGTATAGACTCATAGAATTACTTTTTAAACTGTCTATCCCTCACTTAAATACTGCTGCAATAGCAGCGTATTACATTACAAAACATCATCTTTAGTAATATTTTGCTGGCCAGAATGCAGCAGTATGATAGTAACAAGCACAGAAGTTTGGTACGGTGTTCAGTATGCTTTGTCTTATAATACAATCCCCTGCGTGTTCTATCTAAATGTCCCTTTGCAAATTGTGACAAGCTGTCTTGTAAATGACTACTTTAAAATGATGCAAACCAATCTGGCAGCCGTCTGTCTCCTTTTATCAAACACTTCATATACAGTATTGTAATATACCGGTATGTCTCTTGGTGCAGTGAATGCACTTCCTCACATTGCAGCTGCAAAGAATTGTTTGTTATAATAGCTTTGTATATAGAAAAAATAAAGCCATAGGTAAAATGGACACCTATTCCAAACGATCCGGATTCATGACTTTCTAGGTAAGGTGGAGAGCCTAGTTTTGCCTTTATTTATTCCAGAACTGAATCAGAGTTTTAACCCCATACACCTGGTAGTCAAATATGTGCACTGCAGTACTACAAAAATGGTACATTTACATAATGTGGCAAGCAATGGAATTCCTCTGCCCCTAACGCTATTTAAAGGGACACTCTACACATCAAAACAACTTAAGCTTAATTATTATTATTTATAACGCGCCAACAAATTCCATAGCGCTATACAATAGGTGGACTAACAGACATGTAACTGCAACAAGACTAGATTGACGCACTGGAACAGAGGGTATTGAGGGCCCTGCTCAAATAAGCTGACACTCTAGAGCAGTGGTTCCCAACCCACTCTGACAGTACCCCCTAAGAGCCCAGGATTTAGGGATTACCCAGTTGAGTCTAAGGTGTTTTTAGAAAAAAAACAAAAAACAGTATTTTAAACACAACAGGGTAATTCCTAAATTCGGGACTGGTAGGGGGTACTTGATGACTGGGTTGGGAACCCCTGCTCTAGAGGGAGTGGGGTAAAGTGGCACAAGAGTTAAGGGTATTTCATTTGCTTGACAAAAGTACTAGGTTACTAGAATGGTTTACAGTGAAGGGTTCGTCTATTGGATGACACAGTTTCAGGACGGGAAGCAAGGCTGATTACCAAGGTGCAGGAGGGAAAGCTATTAACAGTTTAATTGATTTACTTTCCTAAAGAAGTTAGTTTTTAATGATCTTTTAAAGGAACTGAAAATGTGTGAAAGTCTAACAGAGAAGGAAAGGGAGTTCCACAGGGACAGTGCAACCCTAGAGAAGTCTTGTAGGTGGGTGTCAGAGGTGCGAGTAGGAAGAGAGAATAGATGCAGATCTTCAGCAGAGCGTGGGGGTCTGGACAGGATAACTTGTGTTTTAGTGAGTATAGGTAGGAGTAGCGTTGTGCAGCATTTTGTAAGCAAGCACCAGAATTGTAAATTGAGCCCTATATCTTACAGGACTGACAGTGGGGGGTAGGCATGGGAGGTGCGGACAGACAGAAAGATGAGCCTCGTCGCTGCATTCATTATGAACTGCAACAACCACTGAGAAGCGAATTACAGTAGTCAAGGTGAGAGATGATAGCGGCATGGGCTAGCACCTTGGCCGTATCCAGCATTAGACAGGGGCAGAGGCGAGAAAGTGGAGGAGAGGAGAGGTAGTAGTTGAAGTGAACACCAAGGCAGCAAGCCTGCGAGGTAGAGCTAATGTTAGTGCCATTGACTTGGAGAGAGGCAGTCAGAGACACAAGTCAAGAGGGATGGCGAGAGATCAGGAGAGGATAGATAGATAGATTTAATGAAGCAGTTTTGCTGTATAGATCAGACAACAGCAGCCCCACTGCTCAATTCTCGACCTTTTGGGAGTTAAATAACTTTTGGCTCTGTTTATGCAGCCATAGTCACACCTCCCCCGGCTGTGTGTGTACACAGCCTCCATGAAAACATTTATACATTTTCAATCAAATTATACAACACAGTGTGTTTACTTTAGAAGCTTTTATCTTCTGCTCTGTTAATTAAACTTTAATCATACACAGTAAGCTCCTGCAGACTCTTGCAGGCTATTGACAGAGCAGAAAATAATACATTCTAAATTAAACATAAGAGGCAACAAAAAATACTGCCTACCATACACATATTTAATTTTATTTTAAAATACTTACCTCTCTCACATTAACAGCTACAAATAGTCATTTTTACAAGTAGGGATGCACCGAAATTTCGGCTGCTGAAATTTTCGGCCGAAAATGGGCCTATCCCATTTCGGCCGAAAACGGGTCAAATTTGCAGAAATTAAACATTTTTAAAAAATAAATAAATTATTTTACTTTTTTGGGGGGGGGAGAGGTGACGGGGGAAAACACTATGGACAGGGGATGGGGGGGAAAGAACAATATGGGACGGGGGGAGAACAATATGGGACAGGGGAGGGGGGAAGAACACTATGGGACAGAGGAGGAGGGGGTGTGCACTATGGGACGGGGAGGGGGTAGAACACTATGGGACAGGAGAGGGGGAAGAAAACTATGGGAAAGGGGAGGGGGTAGAACACTATGGGATGGGGGAAAGAACACTGGGACAGGGGAGGGGAGAAAAGAACACTGGGACAGGGGAGGGGAGAAAATAACACTATGGGACTGGGACAGGGGAGGGGAGAAAAGAACACTTAAATAGAGGGAGGGGAGAGGAACACTAGAGGGGGGAGAGAGGAACATTAAGCGGGGGGACCACTAAAAGAGAAGGGAGAAGGGAAGTTGTTCATATTAGATTAATTAAATTCATTAAAAAGTCTATTAATAAAATCATAGGGAAAAAACTTTTTTCTTTGGAGAAAATAGTCATTTTCGGTTTTCGGCCAAGGGCATCCTGAATTTTCGGTTTCAGCCCAGAATTTTCATTTCGGTGCATCCCTAAGACTTTTGCACTGTGCATCTATATATGCGTGCACACATACATACACACACACACACATACAACCACACATGTACACAACCTAAATGTATAAGCACACAACTGTGCTCATATACTTAGCTGAATTATGTCGAACTGTGAGGAAATGATAACATCTAATGTATTGCTGACAATTTTGCTGTTACCATGACATATTTCTATTTATAAAGGAACCCAATGACTACGGATCCAGCTTTACAACATATCATGGATTTCTGATCCATCTATACATAATATACATAATATAATGCTGTAGTGAGAACATGGTTATCTTGTCTTTATGCTGCCTTTTGAAAAACATAATAAAATGAAAAAGATGGTATTCACTTTTTTCATTATGTGTGTACAAAGCAATATGGAGGAGAGATTGTTGCACATAATTTGGGCCAGAACTTCACCAATCATGCAGCACCTAGTTAAGTTTACTGTCTGCAAATAATTTAATATGTATGCATACAAAAACTAAACATGCTGTCCTTTAACATAATCTAGCTTGCTTTGGTTCTGCCCTCCCCCTTATTACTGTTCAGGCATACACAGTTGCTGCTATACATGATAAAGGCCATTTTAAGTCAAAAACTTGTATGTATGTTTTTATGGGTTAAGATGCTGAATAAAGAGTTTGCTATCTTCATGTAGAGCACTGGGTAGCCTTGTTCTATCAAAATCCCCTACCTTGTGAAAATCCCCTACTCTCATCACTTCCGGTGAGGGGAATCATGACTACCTTACACTTGGACATGCTGTGAGAAGAGAGGCAGAGTTACTTTAAGCCTATGCATCCACACACAGAGAACAGGTGTTCATCACCGACAGGAGGGAATGCGGAGGCAGATACACAGTTAAAGCACAGAGAACATATTCTATGCTCCTATTCATATTCCAGTCATAATACAGACCTGTAGCAAGTCTGGAACTGCTAAGATATTGGGCACACTCTGGGTGGGAAGAAGGCACGTCGGAGGGAAATGGAGATGGGAAGAGACAGCAAGAGGTAAAAATGACAAGAGAACTTAAAATTTTAGACCTAATAATTTGGGGTGAAAAATAGCTGAATAATTTGGGAGACAGCTCCTATTTCTACTATTTTTGTATTTATTTTTTATCTTTAAAAAATTGTTTTTATTAAAATGTATCAATATCAATAATACAATATGAACAAAACAGAAAATAAAAACAGGGAAATTCAACTGGCAAAATCATCCAACACTACATTTGAAATGAATGCTTAAAATCAGTATTGTAGTATTGAAATATGTAAATTATAAGATACCGTTAAGTATGCCATATGTGTCTCAGTAAGTTGGTGCATGTGTGAAATAATAAAGCCAAAATAATGACATTTTGCCGTCTGGTCTGGTGCAAGTCAGAAATAAACTTTTAGATCGTAACGGCCTCTGACGTCCTCTTCCCAAAGTGCATATTCATGTTTCATCAAATTGACATCATCTGAAAGTGTTTTGAAGGCCAATTCACAACTCTTAGTTTCTAAAATGTTTTGCAAAACTTCAGTCATGGATGGAACAGTATCAGACTTCCAATACCAAGGAAGAACTGAAGCATGGGCGTCCGCAGGGGGAGGGGGGGGCAAGAGGGGGCATTTGCCCCCCCCCCCCTGGATTTTTCAGCTTGTGCTGCTATTTTTAGTTTGTGTGAGAATACACTGCAATACCGGCGCAGCCAGTAGGTGGCGCTGTGAATGTTGAAAGGCAGGAAGCTACAGCTTATCCCTGCCTCTCACTCATGACTGAAACCGCAGGGGAGCAGCACAGAGGCAGCCTACAGAGCAGGTAAGTGAGGGATGGGGGGCACTATTACCCCCTCACCGTCACCCTCCCTTCACTATCACCCCCCACACCACCCTCAGCATTACCCCCCTCACACCCTCAGCATCACCCCCCCTTCACTATCACCCCCCCTCACCACCCTCAGCATTACCCCCTCACTCAGCATCACCACCCTCAGCATTACCCCCCCCTCCCCCCTTCACTATCACCACCCTCAGCATTACCCCCTTCACTATTACCCAATCAGTAGCTCCGCATTCATGAAAACGTAAAAATGTTTTATGAATCGGGAACTAGCGATTGGCTTAGAGCGTCAGCTGACCATTCTAGCCAATCAGCTGCACCCATGCCTGACATCAATCTGCACTTCCTGACACTCCGTTTAAGAAGCTGAATACCACTGAGCGACCTGGAGATCTGGAGCTGGAGGAAGCCTTTGGGGTTAAACCATTGGAGAGTGGTTTCACCCCTTAAAGGAAAGAGAGCGCCCAGGGACCTCCCTGCATGATAGCATTTTCATTTAGTTGTTATGGTGACCAGAACGTTCCTTTAATTTGATTAAAGGAACACTATAGTGTCAGCAATACAAACATATATTCCTGACATCATAGTTGTAAAAAAGCTATTCACCCTGGCTTTATGTGAAAATGACTATGCTCCTTCCCTTTCATGACACTGTCAAAAAGGGGCCAAGCATGGATGTCATTACAATTAGGCCCCCCCCCGGAAAAATTCCTGCGGACGCCCATGAACTGAAGTTGCTGAAACTAGTAAATGGCCTAAAATAATTTCTTTAAATCTGGGTAAATTCTCTGTGAGTTTCTTCAGGAGACACAATTCCAGTGTGATGTTAGGAATGTGTGAATGTTGCTCCATTAAATGTTCAGTTTAGGACATGACCAAAATATGCAAAATAGTCTACCTACGTGCCCGCACTCCCTCCTACATGCATTAGTTCATCCTCTAGCATGTAAGCTCATTGAGCAGGGCCCTCAACCCCTCTGTTCCTGTGCGTCCATTTGTCTGGTTACAATAACGTGTCTGTTTGTCCACCAATTGTACAGCACTACGGAGTTTTCTGGCGCTATATAAATGATAAAATAATAATAATAACTTGAGCGGTGGGTGGGGGCCCTAAAAATAAACATAAGGGGGGGACCTACTGTCCCCCCCCCCCCGGCCCCCACAGTAGGTCCCCCCCTTATTTTTAGTTTTAGGGCCCCCACCTGCCGCACAGGGGGGGGGGAAGGAGAGTAGGTCTCCCCCCCCCTTCAACCACTATTGTGGCCAGAAAGAGTCCCTGTGGGTTCAGCTGAAGCCACTCCCAAAGCAGTGCTGACAGGCTCAGCACACAAAGCGCGTTCACAGTGCTTTGTGTGCTGATAGCCCGTCTGAAGTATTCACCCATGCGTGAATACGTCAGACGTGAGGCCTTTTTAGGGCCTCTGAACTCGGAAGTCCCTCTGGTGGCCGTCTGATTGACTGCAACAAGAGGTGTTCCAAGCTTCCAATGTAAACACTGCATTTTCTCAGAAAATACAGTGCTTACAAGAAAAAGGCTGCAGGGAGCTGTAGCACTCACCTGAACAACCTCATTAAGCTGAAGTTGTTCAGGTGACTATAGTGTCCCTTTAAAATCTTTGGGGAAAAGTAACCGAAAATCTAAAAATCTGAAAATTTCCAATTCCGCTACTCCAACCTTAGTAAATAATCCTGTAAATTGTGAAATATCTTTAAATTTAACACAATTCATTGTTTAGTGTCTTTTTTTGCCTGCACAAAAGTGATTTGATGAAAGCCATCTTATGAGTGTTAGATTTTATTAGCAAATTGCTGTCTCCCACCGGATTTTTTGTTTGGTTACTACGCCCATAGTTTTTATTATTTTAAGGTTTTAGGTTTTGAACATTCTGACCCAACTACTATATACTATTCCACACATGAGCAGCAAAGAGTGACCAAGGGATTTTTCTAACTACGCATGACTTTATCAGTAAACTATTTAATGCTATACAACTTCCCTATTTAAAGCTAAACTTTAACTTGCATAACTTACTAACCCGCAAAATAATCATTGAGCTCAGCCTGTAGTAAAATGTAATCATGTCTTTATTGGATTAATTTCACCAATAGTGATGTCACGAACATAAAATTTTCCGTTCGCGAATGGCGAACGCGAACTTCCACAAATGTTCGCGAACGGGGGAACCGCCATTGACTTCAATAGGCAGGCGAATTTTAAAACCCACAGGGACTCTTTCTGGCCACAATAGTGATGGAAAATTTGTTTCAAGGGGACTAACACCTGGAAAGTGGCATGCCGGAGGGGGATCCATGTCAAAGCTCCCATGGAAAATTACATAGTTGATGCAGAGTCTGGTTTTAATCCATAAAGGGCATAAATCACCTAACATTCCTAAATTGTTTGGAATAACGTGCTTTAAAACATCAGGTATGATGTTGTATCGATCAGGTAGTGTAAGGGTTACGCCCGCTTCACAGTGACAGACCAAACTCCCCGTTTAACGCACCGCAAACAACCACAAACAGTCCATTTGCACAACCGCAAACTCCCCATTTGCACAAGGTTTTATCCATGTCTCGGGTCTTTCATTTAGAACAGGGGCAGCTTCGGTCTCCTTCAACACTGACACTCCAGTGCATATTATTAAAAGACTCGGCAGATGGAAATCCTCAGTCTACAACCGATATATTCCTCATCCCGAGAAAGAAATGAGGAAAGCTTTTCAAAGTTTGGCTTTGTAAATTTGATGCCGGCCTATGGGAGGATAATGTATAATAAACACAGGTTACTGGCTATGGGGGGGATAATGTATAATAAACACAGGTTACTGGCTATGGGGGGGATAATGTATAATAAACACAGGTTACTGGCTATGGGGGGATAATGTATAATAAACACAGGTTACTGGTTGTGGGGGGATAATGTATAATAAACACAGGTTACTGGCTATGGGGAGATAATGTATAATAAGCACAGGTTACTGGCTATGGGAGGGATAATGTATAATAAACACAGGTTACTGGCTATGGGGGGATAATGTATAATAAACACAGGTTACTGGCTATGGGGGGATAATGTATAATAAACACAGGTTACTGGTTGTGGGGGGATAATGTATAATAAACACAGGTTACTGGCTATGGGGGATAATGTATAATAAGCACAGGTTACTGGCTATGGGGGGATAATGTATAATAAACACAGGTTAATGGCTATAGGAGGGATAATGTATAATAAACACAGGCTACTGGCTATGGGAGGATAATGTATAATAAGCACAGGTTACTGGCTATGGGGGGGATAATGTATAATAAACACAGGTTACTGGCTATGGGGGGATAATGTATAATAAACACAGGGTACTGGCTATGGGGGGATACTGTATAATAAACACAGGTTACTGGCTATGGGGAGGATAATGTATAATAAACACAGGGTACTGGCTATGAGAGGATAATGTATAATAAACACAGGTTACTGGTTGTGGGGGGATAATGTATAATAAAACACAGGTTACTGGTTGTGGGGGGATAATGTATAATAAACACAGGTTACTGGCTATGGGGGAGATAATGTATAATAAGCACAGGTTACTGGCTATGGGAGGATAATGTATAATAAACACAGGTTACTGGCTATGGGGGGATAATGTATAATAAACACAGGTTACTGGCTATGGGAGGATAGTGTATAATAAACACAGGTTACTGGCTATGGGAGGATAATGTATAATAAACACAGGTTACTGGCTATGGGGGGATAATGTATAATAAACACAGGTTACTGGCTATGGAGGGATAATGTATAATAAACACAGGTTACTGGCTATGGGAGGATAATGTATAATAAACACAGGGTACTGGCTATGGGGGGATACTGTATAATAAACACAGGTTACTGGCTATGGGGAGGATAATGTATAATAAACACAGGTTACTGGCTATGGGAGGATAATGTATAATAAACACAGGTTACTGGTTGTGGGGGATAATGTATAATAAAACACAGGTTACTGGTTGTGGGGGGATAATGTATAATAAACACAGGTTACTGGCTATGGGGGAGATAATGTATAATAAACACAGGTAACTGGCCATGGAGGATAATGTATAATAAACACAGGTTACTGGCCATGGAGGATAATGTATAATAAACACAGGTTACTGGCTATGGGGAGGATAATGTATAATAAACACAGGTTACTGGCTATGGGAGGATAATGTATAATAAACACAGGTTACTGGCTATGGGGGGATAATGTATAATAAACACAGGTTACTGGCTATGGGAGGATAGTGTATAATAAACACAGGTTACTGGCTATGGGAGGATAATGTATAATAAACACAGGTTACTGGCTATGGGGGGATAATGTATAATAAACACAGGTTACTGGCTATGGAGGGATAATGTATAATAAACACAGGTTACTGGCTATGGGAGGATAATGTATAATAAACACAGGGTACTGGCTATGGGGGGATACTGTATAATAAACACAGGTTACTGGCTATGGGGAGGATAATGTATAATAAACACAGGTTACTGGCTATGGGAGGATAATGTATAATAAACACAGGTTACTGGTTGTGGGGGGATAATGTATAATAAAACACAGGTTACTGGTTGTGGGGGGATAATGTATAATAAACACAGGTTACTGGCTATGGGGGAGATAATGTATAATAAACACAGGTAACTGGCCATGGAGGATAATGTATAATAAACACAGGTTACTGGCTATGGGGAGGATAATGTATAATAAACACAGGTTACTGGCTATGGGAGGATAATGTATAATAAACACAGGTTACTGGCTATGGGGGGATAATGTATAATAAACACAGGTTACTGGCTATGGGGGGATAATGTATAATAAACACAGGTTACTGGTTGTGGGGGGATAATGTATAATAAACACAGGTTACTGGCTATGGGGGAGATAATGTATAATAAGCACAGGTTACTGGCTATGGGGGGATAATGTATAATAAACACAGGTTAATGGCTATAGGAGGGATAATGTATAATAAACACAGGCTACTGGCTATGGGAGGATAATGTATAATAAGCACAGGTTACTGGCTATGGGGGGGATAATGTATAATAAACACAGGTTACTGGCTATGGGGGGGGGGTAATGTATAATAAACACAGGTTACTGGCTATGGAGGGATAATGTATAATAAACACAGGTTACTGGTTGTGGGGGGATAATGTATAATAAAACACAGGTTACTGGTTGTGGGGGGATAATGTATAATAAACACAGGTTACTGGCTATGGGGGAGATAATGTATAATAAACACAGGTAACTGGCCATGGAGGATAATGTATAATAAACACAGGTTACTGGCTATGGGGAGGATAATGTATAATAAACACAGGTTACTGGCTATGGGAGGATAATGTATAATAAACACAGGTTACTGGCTATGGGGGGATAATGTATAATAAACACAGGTTACTGGCTATGGGGGGATAATGTATAATAAACACAGGTTACTGGTTGTGGGGGGATAATGTATAATAAACACAGGTTACTGGCTATGGGGGAGATAATGTATAATAAGCACAGGTTACTGGCTATGGGGGGATAATGTATAATAAACACAGGTTAATGGCTATAGGAGGGATAATGTATAATAAACACAGGCTACTGGCTATGGGAGGATAATGTATAATAAGCACAGGTTACTGGCTATGGGGGGGATAATGTATAATAAACACAGGTTACTGGCTATGGGGGGGGTAATGTATAATAAACACAGGTTACTGGCTATGGAGGGATAATGTATAATAAACACAGGGTACTGGCTATGGGGGGATACTGTATAATAAACACAGGTTACTGGCTATGGGGAGGATAATGTATAATAAACACAGGTTACTGGCTATGAGAGGATAATGTATAATAAACACAGGTTACTGGTTGTGGGGGGATAATGTATAATAAAACACAGGTTACTGGTTGTGGGGGGATAATGTATAATAAACACAGGTTACTGGCTATGGGGGAGATAATGTATAATAAGCACAGGTTACTGGCTATGGGAGGATAATGTATAATAAACACAGGTTACTGGCTATGGGGGGATAATGTATAATAAACACAGGTTACTGGCTATGGGAGGATAGTGTATAATAAACACAGGTTACTGGCTATGGGAGGATAATGTATAATAAACACAGGTTACTGGCTATGGGGGGATAATGTATAATAAACACAGGTTACTGGCTATGGAGGGATAATGTATAATAAACACAGGTTACTGGCTATGGGAGGATAATGTATAATAAACACAGGGTACTGGCTATGGGGGGATACTGTATAATAAACACAGGTTACTGGCTATGGGGAGGATAATGTATAATAAACACAGGTTACTGGCTATGGGAGGATAATGTATAATAAACACAGGTTACTGGTTGTGGGGGATAATGTATAATAAAACACAGGTTACTGGTTGTGGGGGGATAATGTATAATAAACACAGGTTACTGGCTATGGGGGAGATAATGTATAATAAACACAGGTAACTGGCCATGGAGGATAATGTATAATAAACACAGGGTACTGGCTATGGGGGAGATAATGTATAATAAACACAGGTAACTGGCCATGGAGGATAATGTATAATAAACACAGGTTACTGGCTATGGGGAGGATAATGTATAATAAACACAGGTTACTGGCTATGGGAGGATAATGTATAATAAACACAGGTTACTGGCTATGGGGGGATAATGTATAATAAACACAGGTTACTGGCTATGGGAGGATAGTGTATAATAAACACAGGTTACTGGCTATGGGAGGATAATGTATAATAAACACAGGTTACTGGCTATGGGGGGATAATGTATAATAAACACAGGTTACTGGCTATGGAGGGATAATGTATAATAAACACAGGTTACTGGCTATGGGAGGATAATGTATAATAAACACAGGGTACTGGCTATGGGGGGATACTGTATAATAAACACAGGTTACTGGCTATGGGGAGGATAATGTATAATAAACACAGGTTACTGGCTATGGGAGGATAATGTATAATAAACACAGGTTACTGGTTGTGGGGGGATAATGTATAATAAAACACAGGTTACTGGTTGTGGGGGGATAATGTATAATAAACACAGGTTACTGGCTATGGGGGAGATAATGTATAATAAACACAGGTAACTGGCCATGGAGGATAATGTATAATAAACACAGGTTACTGGCTATGGGGAGGATAATGTATAATAAACACAGGTTACTGGCTATGGGAGGATAATGTATAATAAACACAGGTTACTGGCTATAGGGGGATAATGTATAATAAACACAGGTTACTGGTTGTGGGGGGATAATGTATAATAAAACACAGGTTACTGGTTGTGGGGGGGATAATGTATAATAAACACAGGTTACTGGCTATGGGAGGATAATGTATAATAAACACAGGTTACTGGCTATGGGGGGATAATGTATAATAAACACAGGTTACTGGCTTTGGGAGGATAATGTATAATAAACACAGGTTACTGGCTATGGGAGGATAATGTATAATAAACACAGGTTACTGGCTATGGGGAGGATAATGTATAATAAACACAGGGTACTGGCTATGGGGGGATACTGTATAATAAACACAGGTTACTGGCTATGGGGAGGATAATGTATAACTAGAAAAGCTACAATTTCTGGGGAAATTGTGAAGTGTTCTTGCCTCCACCAGTAGTATACAACTGGAGTGGGCGGAGTAACTTATTTATTTATATAGCACATTTAATTGCAACGTTGTTGCACAGTTACATTAAAACATACAGTTATAAAAACATTAGCAGGTGCAAATGGCCCTGTCTATGACATCACTTGCTGCTGCAGCCTTGCACAGGTCAGAGTATTTTTGCGGTTGCCATCTTCAAACGGTCGTATTTTAAAAACTATAAATCCTACAGTGAAGAGCTTTATATTGTGAGAATCACAAGACCCAGACCTACATTTTGATGTATAGTATGTCTCTGCGATATTAACAAGGAAGGCACAGTCGCAGTTTAGAAATTGCCCTTCAAATGTGAGCTTTGCAGAGTGGTGTTTCAATGAATGTCAATGGACTGCGTGAGTTGCAAACAAATGGTCATATTGCGAAAACAATCAGGACTATGACTTAGCCGTGGACATTTTTAGTGGCAGCAGGGATAGCTGAACGTTTTGATATAAGATTTGTGTAGGTGGGCTTGAAAATGAGGGAGTAGTGGCAGTTTAGAAATCATGTCCTGATTTTTCAGCTTTTGCCAGCTCCCACTCTAGCTTTGCCATTCATTCCTATGGGACAAATTTCGCCACAAGAACGACGATATTCCGAGAACCATTCAGCGAAATGTTCCACAAAGTAATAGCAACGCGATCGGGAACAATCTGCACGTTTTGGTAAATTTTTGTCTATGTAGTGTAAAAACTGTGGGAGGAGTTAGGGTGGCAAATTTGGCTATAATAAGAATAATAATAACTAGAAAAGCTACAATTTCTGGGGAAATTGTGAAGTGTTCTTGCCTCCACCAGTAGTCTACAACTGGAGTGGGCGGAGTAACTGTTATTATTTATTTATATAGCACATTTAATTGCAATGTTGTTGCCCAAAGTGCTTCACAGTTACATTAAAACATACATTTATAAAAACATTAGC